>NC_143044.1:2177500-2329166 GCF_057628025.1 Oncorhynchus mykiss
TTTATGGTGCTTTCAAGACAACAAAAACAAGATTGAATCATTACATCAGTGATCTTCAGGTCGGACCTTTAGAAAGAGGCCTGAGTTGCCAACTTGGAATTCCGAGTTGGAATACCGTTCTAAACATATCTTCCCCGTCGGAGCAAATCTTTTTCAGATTGACCAGTTGTCTTGAACTCACTGAAGTCTGAGATTTCCCAGTTCCGAGTTTCCAGTTGTTTTGAATGCGGCAGAAGTCATGTTGGATTGACAGCATGGCCAATGTATTCAACCTTTTCTGGCCCATGGTGTTGCATAAGAAAATGTATCCTTTTGAGCTTGGAAAAGAGACCCTTAAACCCAGACTTGGACCACAATCTCCACTGAATAGCAGGCTAGTGATTGCTTTGCAAAGCTTGCAGTTAGCCCCTGATTCCTTCCAAACCACTCATTGTTGAATTTGCAATTGTCATGTATTGTCATGTTGTGTCTTTCTGTCCTTTCCTTTCACCCTGTCTCCCTCTGCTGGTCGTACTAGGTTACCGTTTCTGTCCCTCTTTCCCCCAGCTGTTCCTTGTCTTCTCTGACTACCTCATTCACCCCTTTTCCCACCTGTTCCCTTTTTCCCTCTGATTAGGTCCCTATATCTCTCTCTGTTTCTGCTCCTGTCTTTGTCGGATTCTTGTTTGTGTGTCTCATGCCTGAACCAGACTATCATCGTGTTTGCTGCAACCTTGTCCTGTCCTGTCGGAATCTACCTGTCCATCTGAGCCCACGTGTGTTCATCATTAAAGAAACTCTGTTTGTTAATTCGCTTTTGGGTCCTCATTCACGCACCTGACAGAAGAATCCGACCAAGAATGGACCCAGCGACTTCGGATCCTCTCCACTCAGCCGTCGAGATCCAGGGAGCGATGCTAGGCAGACACGAGCAGGAATTGTCTGCTGCTCGACATGCCGTTGAGACCCTGGCCACCCAAGTCTCCAACCTCACAGAACAGGTTCACCATCTCCGCCTCGATCCACCGGCCACTTCCAGGGCTTTCGAATCTCCGGAGCCCAGAATCAATAACCCGCCGTGTTACTCTGGGGAGCCCACTGAATGCCGCTCGTTCCTCACCCAGTGTGATATTGTGTTTTCTCTCCAGCCCAACACTTACGCCAGGAGCACTGCTCGTGTCGCCTACGTCATATCTCTCCTTACTGGACGGGCTCGTGAGTGGGGCACGGCAATCTGGGAGGCAAGGGCTGAGTGTACTAACCAGTATCAGGACTTTAAGGAGGAGATGATACGGGTTTTTGATCGATCTGTTTTTGGGGAGGAGGCTTCCAGGGCCCTGTCTTCCCTATGTCAAGGCAATCGATCCATAACAGACTACTCTATTGAGTTTCGCACTCTTGCTGCCTCCAGTGGCTGGAACGAGCCGGCTTTGCTCGCTCGTCTTCTGGAGGGTCTCCGCGCAGAGGTAAAGGATGAGATTCTCTCCCGGGAGGTTCCTTCCAGCGTGGATTCCTTGATTGAACTCGCTATTTGCATTGAGCGACGGGTTGATCTTCGTCACCGAGCTCGTGGAAAGGAGCTCGCGTTCTCCGTTGCCCCCCTCTCCGCATCACTACCATCTTCCTCTGCCGGCTCGGGAGCTGAGCCTATGCAGCTGGGAGGTATCCGCATCTCGACTAAGGAGAGGGAACGGAGAATCACCAACCGCCTCTTTCTCTATTGCGGTTCTGCTGGTCATTTTGTCACTTCATGTCCAGTAAAAGCCAGAGCTCATCAGTAAGCGGAGGGCTACTGGTGAGCGCTACTACTCCTGTCTCTCCTTCAAGATCCTGCACTACCTTGTCGGTCCATCTACGCTGGACCGGTTCGTCAGCTTCCTGCAGTGCCTTAATAGACTCTGGGGCGGAGGGCTGTTTTATGGACGAGACCTGGGCTCGGGAACATGACATTCCTCTCAGACAGTTAAGGGAGTCCACGGCCTTGTTCGCCCTGGATGGTAGTCCTCTCCCCAGGATTCAGCGTGAGACGCTACCTTTAACCCTCACTGTTTCTGGTAATCATAGCGAAACCATTTCTTTTTTAATTTTTCGTTCACCTTTTACACCTGTTGTTTTGGGCCATCCCTGGCTAGTTTGTCATAATCCTTCCATTAATTGGTCTAGTAATTCTATCCTCTCCTGGAACGTCTCTTGTCATGTGAAATGTTTAATGTCTGCTATCCCTCCTGTTTCCTCTGTCTCTTCTTCACAGGAGGAGCCTGGTGATTTGACAGGGGTGCCGGAGGAATATCACGATCTGCGCACGGTGTTCAGTCGGTCCAGGGCCACCTCTCTTCCTCCACACCGGTCGTATGATTGTAGTATTGATCTCCTTCCGGGAACCACTCCCCCCCGGGGTAGACTATACTCTCTGTCGGCTCCCGAACGTAAGGCTCTCGAGGATTATTTGTCTGTAGCTCTTGACGCCGGTACCATAGTCCCCTCCTCCTCTCCCGCCGGAGCGGGGTTTTTTTTTGTCAAGAAG
The DNA here is from genome assembly GCF_057628025.1 of Oncorhynchus mykiss. Lineage (NCBI taxonomy): Eukaryota > Metazoa > Chordata > Actinopteri > Salmoniformes > Salmonidae > Oncorhynchus > Oncorhynchus mykiss. The sequence goes on from NC_143044.1 coordinate 2,180,004, forward strand.
AAGGACGGGTCTCTGCGCCCCTGCATAGATTATCGAGGGCTGAATGACATAACAGTGAAGAATCGTTATCCGCTTCCTCTTATGTCTTCAGCCTTCGAGATCCTGCAGGGAGCCAGGTTTTTCACTAAGTTGGACCTTCGTAACGCTTACCATCTCGTGCGCATCAGGGAGGGGGACGAGTGGAAGACGGCGTTTAACACTCCGTTAGGGCACTTTGAATACCGGGTTCTTCCTTTCGGCCTCGCTAACGCTCCAGCTGTCTTTCAGGCATTAGTCAATGATGTCCTGAGAGACATGCTGAACATCTTTGTTTTCGTTTACCTTGACGATATCCTGATTTTTTCACCGTCACTCCAGATTCATGTTCAGCACGTTCGACGTGTCCTCCAGCGCCTTTTAGAGAATTGTCTTTTTGTGAAGGCTGAGAAGTGCACTTTTCATGCCTCCTCCGTCACATTTCTCGGTTCTGTTATTTCCGCTGAAGGCATTAAGATGGATCCCGCTAAGGTCCAAGCTGTCATTGATTGGCCCGCCCCTAAGTCACGCGTCGAGCTGCAGCGCTTTCTCGGCTTCGCGAACTTCTATCGTCGTTTCATCCGTAATTTCGGTCAGGTGGCAGCTCCTCTCACAGCCCTTACTTCTGTCAAGACGTGCTTTAAGTGGTCCGTTTCCGCCCAGGGAGCTTTTGATCTCCTCAAGAATCGTTTTACATCCGCTCCTATCCTTGTTACACCTGACGTCTCTAGACAGTTCGTTGTCGAGGTTGACGCGTCAGAGGTGGGCGTGGGAGCCATTCTTTCTCAGCGCTCCCTCTCTGACGACAAGGTCCACCCATGCGCGTATTTTTCTCATCGCCTGTCGCCGTCGGAACGTAACTATGATGTGGGAAACCGCGAACTGCTCGCCATCCGGTTAGCCCTAGGCGAATGGCGACAGTGGTTGGAGGGGGCGACCGTTCCTTTTGTCGTTTGGACTGACCATAGGAACCTTGAGTACATCCGTTCTGCCAAACGACTTAATGCGCATCAGGCGCGTTGGGCGCTGTTTTTCGCTCGTTTCGAGTTCGTGATTTCTTATCGTCCGGGCTCTAAGAACACCAAGCCTGATGCTTTATCTCGTCTCTTCAGTTCTTCAGTAGCCTCCACTGACCCCGAGGGGATTCTCCCTGAGGGGCGTGTTGTCGGGTTGACTGTCTGGGGAATTGAGAGGCAGGTAAAGCAAGCGCTCACTCACACTCCGTCGCCGCGCGCTTGTCCTAGGAACCTTCTTTTCGTTCCCGTTCCTACTCGTCTGGCCGTTCTTCAGTGGGCTCACTCTGCCAAGTTAGCCGGCCACCCTGGCGTTCGGGGTACGCTTGCTTCCATTCGCCAGCGTTTTTGGTGGCCCACCCGGGAGCATGACACGCGTCGTTTCGTGGCTGCTTGTTCGGTCTGCGCGCAGACTAAGTCCGGTAACTCCCCTCCTGCCGGCCGTCTCAGGCCGCTTCCCATTCCCTCTCGACCGTGGTCTCACATCGCCTTAGATTTTGTCACCGGACTGCCTTCGTCAGCGGGGAAGACTGTTATTCTTACGGTTGTCGATAGGTTCTCTAAGGCGGCTCATTTCATTCCCCTTGCTAAGCTTCCTTCTGCTAAAGAGACGGCACAAATCATCATCGAGAATGTTTTCAGAATTCATGGCCTTCCGTCAGACGTCGTTTCGGACAGAGGTCCGCAATTCACGTCTCAATTTTGGAGGGAGTTTTGCCGTTTGATTGGGGCTTCCGTCAGTCTCTCTTCCGGCTTTCACCCCCAGTCTAACGGTCAAGCAGAACGGGCCAATCAGACTATTGGTCGCATCTTACGCAGTCTTTCTTTTCGCAACCCTGCGTCTTGGTCAGAACAGCTCCCCTGGGCAGAATACGCCCACAACTCGCTTCCTTCGTCTGCGACCGGGCTATCTCCTTTTCAGAGTAGCCTCGGGTACCAGCCTCCGCTGTTCTCATCTCAGTTCGCCGAGTCCAGCGTCCCCTCCGCTCAGGCTTTTGTCCAACGTTGCGAGCGCACCTGGAAGAGGGTCAGGTCTGCACTTTGCCGTTATAGGACGCAGACTGTGAGGGCTGCTAATAAGCGTAGAACTAAGAGTCCTAGATATTGTCGCGGTCAGAGAGTTTGGCTCTCCACTCAGAACCTTCCCCTTAAGACGGCTTCTCGCAAGTTGACCCCGCGGTTCATTGGTCCGTTCCGTATTTCTCGGGTCATTAATCCTGTCGCAGTTCGACTTCTTCTTCCGCGATACCTTCGTCGCGTCCACCCGGTCTTCCATGTCTCCTGTATCAAGCCCGTTCTTCGCGCCCCCGCTCGTCTTCCCCCCCCCCCCCCATCCTTGTCGAGGGCGCACCCATCTACAGGGTCCGTAGGATTTTGGACATGCGTCCTCGGGGCCGTAGTCACCAGTACCTCGTAGATTGGGAGGGGTACGGTCCTGAGGAGAGGAGTTGGGTTCCCTCTCGGGACGTGCTGGACCGTGCGCTGATCGAGGATTTCCTCCGTTGCCGCCAGGTTTCCTCCTCGAGTGCGCCAGGAGGCGCTCGGTGAGTGGGGGGGTACTGTCATGTATTGTCATGTTGTGTCTTTCTGTCCTTTCCTTTCACCCTGTCTCCCTCTGCTGGTCGTACTAGGTTACCGTTTCTGTCCCTCTTTCCCCCAGCTGTTCCTTGTCTTCTCTGACTACCTCATTCACCCCTTTTCCCACCTGTTCCCTTTTTCCCTCTGATTAGGTCCCTATATCTCTCTCTGTTTCTGCTCCTGTCTTTGTCGGATTCTTGTTTGTGTGTCTCATGCCTGAACCAGACTATCATCGTGTTTGCTGCAACCTTGTCCTGTCCTGTCGGAATCTACCTGTCCATCTGAGCCCACGTGTGTTCATCATTAAAGAAACTCTGTTTGTTAATTCGCTTTTGGGTCCTCATTCACGCACCTGACAGCAATTTCCTACTTGTTGTGTAATGTTTATGTCCAATGGCTGATGAGCACCGATACGTTTTATCTATATTTTATTTGATCTATAATGGATTTGCCAGTAGATTGTCAACTTGATTCATGACGATGACTACTTGTCTAGCTTGCTAGCTTTCCAATCAAAGCTACGGTAAAGACACGTGATTTGACGTAATTCTTTCTGTGGCCATTGACCTTCAGCCTTCTTGGATGGGCATTTCTAATGTAAATCAATGGCAGCACTCAAGGGGCTTGAATTTTCAAACTCTTCCTGTAGATTTAGCTGTGACGAAGTGTCCCCATGAGTGACAGAACACTGAGCCAATCACAGAGCAACTAGAGAAAATTACCAACCACTATTTTCTTTTGGCTGCCCCACCACCACAGAAACCACTGAGCTAGGCTGAAACACGTGTAACATTTTTTGCAAACTGATTTGTGACATGTCTTCACGTCAAAATTGTTGAGAACATTTACAACTGTGACCTGGCCAAGATAAAGCATAGCAGTGTGAACAGACAACAACACAGAGTTACACATGGAGTAAACAATAAACAAGTCAATAACACAGTAGAAAAAAAGAGTCTGTATACATTGTGTGCAAAAGGCATGAGGAGGTAGGCGAATAATTACAATTTTGCAGATTAACACTGGAGTGATAAATGATCAGATGGTCATGTGCAGGTAGAGACACTGGTGTGCAAAAGAGCAGAAAAGTAAATAAATAAAAACAGTATGGGGATGAGGTAGGTAAATTGGGTGGGCTATTTACCAATGGACTATGTACAGCTGCAGCGATCGGTTAGCTGCTCAGATAGCAGATGTTTAAAGTTGGTGAGGGAGATAAAAGTCTCCAACTTCAGCGATTTTTGCAATTCATTCCAGTCACAGGCAGCAGAGAACTGGAAGGAAAGGCGGCCAAATGAGGTGTTGGCTTTAGGGATGATCAGTGAGACACACCTGCTGGAGCGCGTGCTACGGGTGGGTGTTGCCATCATGACCAGTGAACTGAGATAAGGCGGAGCTTTACCTAGCATGGACTAAAACGGATGGCACTGTGATAAACTGCATCCAGTTTGCTGAGTAGAGTAATGGAAGCTATTTTGTAGATGACATCGCCGAAGTCGAGGATCGGTAGGATAGTCAGTTTTACTAGGGTAAGTTTGGCGGCGTGAGTGAAGGAGGCTTTGTTGCGTAATAGAAAGCCGACTCTAGATTTGGTTTTAGATTGGAGATGTTTGATATAAGTCTGGAAGGAGAGTTTACAGTCTAGCCAGACACCTAGGTACTTATAGATGTCCACATATTCTAGGTCGGAACATCCAGGGTGGTGATGCTAGTCGGGCGTGCGGGTGCAGGCAGCGAACGGTTGAAAAGCATGCATTTGGTTTTACTAGCGTTTAAGAGCAGTTGGAGGCCACGGAAGGAGTGTTGTATGGCATTGAAGCTCGTTTAGAGGTTAGATAGCACAGTGTCCAAGGAAGGGCCAGAAGTGTCCAAGGAAGGGCCAGAAGTATACAGAATGGTGTCGTCTGCATAGAGGTGGATCAGGGAATCGCCCGCAGCAAGAGCAACATCATTGATATAAACAGAGAAAAGAGTCGGCCCAAGAATTGAACCCTGTGGCACCCCCGTAGAGACTGCCGGAGGACCGGACAACATGCCCTCCAATTTGACAGACTGAACTCTGTCTGCAAAGTAGTTGGTGAACCAGGCATGGCAGTCATTAGAAAAACCGAGGCTACTGAGTCTGCCAATGAGAATATGGTGATTGACAGAGTCGAAAGCCTTGGCCAGGTCGATGAAGACGGCTGCACAGTACTGTCTTTTATTGATGGCGGTTATGATATCATTTAGTACCTTGAGCGTGGCTGAGGGGCACCCGTGACCGGCTCGGAAACCAGATTGCACAGCGGAGAAGGTACGGTGGGATTCAAGATAGTCGGTGATCTGTTTGTTGACTTGGCTTTCGAAGACCTTAGATAGGCAGGGCAGGATGGATATAGGTCTGTAACAGTTTGGGTCCAGGGTATCTCCCCCTTTGAAGAAGGGGATCTCAGACGATATGAAAGAGAGGTTGAACAGGCTGGTAATAGGGGTTGTGACAATGGCGGCAGATAGTTTCAGTAATAGAGGGTCCAGATTGTCCAGCCCAGCTGATTTGTACGGGTCCAGGTTTTGCAGCTCTTTTAGAACATCTGCTATCTGGATTTGGGTAAAGGAGAAGCTGGGGAGGCTTGGGCGAGTAGCTGCGGGGGGTCGGAGCTGTTGGCCGAGTTTGGAGTAGCCAGGAGGAAGGCATGGCCAGCCATTGAGAAATGCTTGTTGAAGTTTTCGATTATCATGGATTTATCGGTGGTGACCGTGTTACCTAGCCTCAGTGCAGTGGGCAGCTGGGAGGAGGTGCTCTTGTTCTCCATGGACTTTACAGTGTCCCAGAACTTTTTGGAGTTAGAGCTACAGGATGCAAATTTCTGCTTGAAAAAGCTGGCCTTTGCTTTCCTGACTGACTACGTGTATTGGTTCCTGACTTCCCTGAACAGTTGCATATCGCGGGGACTATTCGATACTATTGCAGTCTGCCACAGGATGTTTTGTGCTGGTCGAGGGCAGTCAGGTCTGGAGTGAACCAAGGGCTATATCTGTTCTTAGTTCTGCATTTTTTTTACGGATCATGCTTATCTTAGATGGTGAGGAAGTTACTTTTAAAGAATGACCAGGCATCCTCAACTGACGGGATGAGGTCAATATCCTTCCAGGATATCCAGGCCAGGTCGATTAGAAAGGCCGGCTCGCAGAAGTGGTTTAGGCAGCGTTTGCAGTGATGAGGGGTGGTCGTTTGATTGCGGACCCGTAGCGGATACAGGCAATGAGGTAGTGATCGCTAAGATCCTGGTTGAAGACAGCGGAGGTGTATTTGGAGGGCCAGTTGGTCAGGATAACGTCTATGAGGGTGCCCATGTTTACAGATTTAGGGTTGTACCTGGTGGGTTCATTGATGATTTGTGTGAGATTGAGGGCATCTAGCTTAGATTGTAGGACAGCCGGGGTGTTAAGCATATCCCAGTTTAGGTCACCTAACAGAACAAACTCTGAAGCTAGATGGGGGCGATCAATTCACAAATGGTGTCCAAGGTACAGCTGGGAGCTGAGGGGGGTCGGTAGCAGGCGGCATCAGTGAGAGACTTATTTCTGGAGAGAGTAATTAAAAAAATGTTTAGTTGGAACTGTTTGGGTAGGGACCTGGAAAGTATGACATTACTTTGCAGGCTATCTCTGCAGTAGACTGCAACTCCTCCCCCTTTGGCAGTTCTATCTTGACGGAAAATGTTATAGTTGAGTATGGAAATCTCAAAATGTTTGGTGGCCTTCCGAAGCCAGGATTCAGACACGGCAAGGACATCAGGGTTGGCAGAGTGTGCCTAAGCAGTGAGTAAAACAAACTTAGGGAGGAGGCTTCTGATGTTGACATGCATGAAACCAAGGCTTTTTTGATCACAGAAGTCAACAAATGAGGGTGCCTGGGGACATGCAGGGCCTGGGTTTACCTCCAACTCACCCGTGGAACAGAGGAGGAGTAATATGATGGTGCGGCTAAAGGCTATCAAAACTGTTCGCCTAGAGCGTTGGGGACAAAGAATAAAAGGAGCAGATTTCTGGGCATGTTAGAATATATTCAGGGCATAATGCGCAGACAGGGGTATGGTGGGGTGCGGGTACAGTGGAGGTAAGCCCAGGCACTGGGTGATGATAAGAGAGGTTGTATCTCTGGACATGCTGGTTGTAATGGGTGAGATTACCGGAAGTGTGGGAGGTGGGACAAAGGAGGTATCAGAGGTATGAAGAGTGGAACTAGGGGCTCCATTGTAAACTAAAACAACGATAACTAACCTGAACAACAGTATACAAGACATATTGACATTTGAGAGAGACATACAGCGAGGCATAAAGTAATCGCAGGTCTTGATTGGGAGAGCTAGCTAAAACAACAGGTGAGACAACAACAGCTAATCAGCTAACACAACAACAGCAGGTAAAATGGTGATGACTAGGCAGAGAGGGTCGGATTAACTACACACAGAGTCTGAGTTTGCGGCTGGGGCCGACAGATAAAAAAATATATAAACAAAATGGAGTACCGTGATTAATGGACAGTCCAGCAGGCATCAGCTATGTAGCCAAGTGATCATAGTGTCCAGGGGGCAGCAGTAGATGGAACAGGGAACCCGCCACTACGTTAGCAGGCGACAAGGCGTTTAAAGTTAGTAGCCCTCCGACGCAGGCCAGTTGAAGGCACAGCGGATGGAGTATTTGTCGGCAGACCAGTCGTGGTGGTGTGGCGGGGCGCCGTGTCGACAGAGAATCCAAGCCAGATGGCGACAGAGGTATTGTAGAATTTAGTTTGCTGGCCGGGAGATGCGCCTTGCTCACGGCTAACTGGTGCTAGCTTCGTGGCAGTGGCGTTAGCCACTATAGCCAATCGGTAGCAGCGGTGATCCGGTGCCGAGATCCAGAGTTTACAGCAAAGATCCGGTGGAGTATCGGGCTCTAGCCGTTTATGAGTGGGGTTCGGGTGAACAGCTGATTAGGCCGGTAGTAGGGCCTCAGGGATAGCTTCGGTACTAGGTGCCACGGTGAGCTAGCTAGCTGCAAGCTAGCTGTGAAGATCAGAAGTAGTGGTCCAGGGATTACGGCAGGAATCCGGCGTTGTTGTGGAGAGATAGTCCAATACTAGTAGACTGGCGAGTATTATCCAGGCTAAGAACAAAAAAGCCGCTAGCAATGGCTAACAATGACTGAATAGCTAATTAGCTGGTTAGCTTCTGGAGGTTCTTGAATGTGTTCTAAAATTAAAAATAATAGCGATACCGTATCACATTGGGTGAGACAGGTTACCGGAAGGTATAATCAAATTAAAAATCGAAAAGAGATTGAAAATAAAATTGAAATATATATACAAAAAAAATACGAAAAATACACGAGTAACGAACAAAACACGTCTTCACTGCTACGCCATCTTGGTAAAAACAGACAACTAAAATTATGTGTATGTGTGTATATATATAAATATATTTATATATATACAGTGCCCTGTGAAAGTATTCGGCCCCCTTGAACTTTGCGACCTTTTGCCACATTTCAGGCTTCAAACATAAGATATAAAACTGTATTTTTTTGTGAAGAATCAACAACAAGTGGGACACAATCATGAAGTGGAACGACATTTATTGGATATTTCAAACTTTTTTAACAAATCAAAAACTGAAAAATTGGGTGCAAAATTATTCAGCCCCCTTAATTATTCAGCCCCCTTAAGTTAATACTTTGTAGCGCCACCTTTTGCTGCGATTACAGCTGTAAGTCGCTTGGGGTATGTCTCTATCAGTTTTGCACATCGAGAGACTGACATTTTTTCCCATTCCTGCTTGCAAAACAGCTCGAGCTCAGTGAGGTTGGATGGAGAGCATTTGTGAACAGCAGTTTTCAGTTCTTTCCACAGATTCTCGATTGGATTCCGGTTTGGACTTTGACTTGGCCATTCCAACACCTGGATATGTTTATTTTTGAACCATTCCATTGTAGATTTTGCTTTATGTTTTGGATCATTGTCTTGTTGGAAGACAAATCTCAGTCCCAGTCTCCCAGACTCCATCAGGTTTTCTTCCAGAATGGTCCTGTATTTGGCTCCATCCATCTTCCCATCAATTTTAACCATCTTCCCTGTCCCTGCTGAAGAAAAGCAGGCCCAAACCATGATGCTGCCACCACCATTTTTGACAGTGGGGATGGTGTGTTCAGCTGTGTTGCTTTTACGCCAAACATAACGTTTTGCATTGTTGCCAAAAAGTTCAATTTTGGTTTCATCTGACCAGAGCACCTTCTTCCACATGTTTGGTGTGTCTCCCAGGTGGCTTGTGGCAAACTTTAAACAACACTTTTTATGGATATCTTTAAGAAATGGCTTTCTTCTTGCCACTCTTCCATAAAGGCCAGATTTGTACAATATACGACTGATTGTTGTCCTATGGACAGAGTCTCCCACCTCAGCTGTAGATCTCTGCATTGCATCCAGAGTGATCATGGGCCTCTTGGCTGCATCTCTGATCAGTCTTCTCCTTGTATGAGCTGAAAGTTTAGAGGGACGGCCAGGTCTTGGTAGATTTGCAGTGGTCTGATACTCCTTCCATTTCAATATTATCGCTTGCACAGTGCTCCTTGGGATGTTTAAAGCTTGGGAAATCTTTTTGTATCCAAATCCGGCTTTAAACTTCTTCACAACAGTATCTCGAACCTGCCTGGTGTGTTCCTTGTTCTTCATGATGCTCTCTGTGCTTTTGACGGACCTCTGAGACTATCACAGTGCAGGTGCATTTATACGGAGACTTGATTACACACAGGTGGATTGTATTTATCATCATTAGTCATTTAGGTCAACATTGGATCATTCAGAGATCCTCACTGAACTTATGGAGAGAGTTTGCTGCACTGAAAGTAAAGGGGCTGAATAATTTTGCACGCCCAATTTTTCAGTTTTTGATTTGTTAAAAAAGTTTGAAATATCCAATAAATGTCGTTCCACTTCATGATTGTGTCCCACTTGTTGTTGATTCTTCACAAAAAAATACAGTTTTATATCTTTATGTTTGAAGCCTGAAATGTGGCAAAAGGTCGCAAAGTTCAAGGGGGCCGAATACTTTCGCAAGGCACTGTATATATTTATTATTATTGTTATTATTATTATTATTTTAGCTAAACAGGTGGGGCTCAAAACAGGTGGCCTCAGCCCCACCTGCCCTTAATGACGCGTCGCCACTGGCTTTGTATTAATTGTAGGTCTATGCTATGGGGTATTGTTTGTGTGCCCTACAGCTACCCAGAAGGCTTTGGGTTTGAAAGTCACAAGAAACACCAGCGGAGAATCCTGTCTCATCTGTTCCCTCTCAAGACCAGCCACACTACCACACTCAGCCAAGTACCTGATTCAGACACAGGTGGGACTGTGTGTGTATGTGTGACAGTAGTGACAGCTGAGCTGTTGTCCCTGGTCAAGGCCTGCATCCATAACCCATGAGAGTGAGCTGAATGTGTGTGTGTGTTACAGAGCTGATGTCCCAAGTAGAGTCTGTGTGGTCTAAGATCCTTACTGAGAGACGCACCATTCTAGAAGACACCTACAAGATTGAGCTCTCAGCTAATCAGACGCAGAGGATGGGACCTGTCAGCATGAGTGACATCAGCCCGCTGTGGGAGGAGACAGCACTCAAGGTGTGGCAGTTATACACAGGTGAGACCACACACAGGCATGGACGTAGACAGACATCACTCGGGTATACACACAGGTGAAACCACACACATTAATTGACGTACATACACATCACTCATGTATACACACAGGTGAGACGCAGGCCTGCACAGAATATCAGATCTTTATACCTGAAAAAGTGAACCACATCAGTATGATCTACCAATCTTGTAATATACTCAGGCCTGCACTTTTATTTGTACTTGTATTTGCACTTGTATGTCTGACTGAAGGGTTGATGGTTTTTGTCCCGTCAGGCAATGTGAAGAGGAAGCTGACTAGCACCACCCAGAGGAAAGATAGTGTAATCAGCTCTGCTTTTCGCTCTGTCCACAAACGACTGGGGAGAGAAACTGGCACTGTGGAGGTAACACACGCACGTACACACACACACACAAACAAACACAGTTTGTGGGGCAAGACTGAAAGACAGACAGATGCTGTAATTTCATGCCTGTGCGCATGAGTAATACGTCTCCACGTCCTGATCCAGATGGTGCGACGTCTTCATCTGCAGGAGGAAATAATGATGTGGGCAGTGTGTTTCGGGAGGAAAACAACAAAAAGCACGTCTTTAACCTTCAACAGCAGCCTGAGAGTGTGTGTGTGTGTGTCTGTGTATTACTACAGATAAAACTAACAGATATCAATTACTGGGCCCACTGAGGGGTGGTCAGATGGGACAATCCAGATCCATTTACAGTCATAATCAAAACACACCCACAGGGCTGGATGGACCAACGCACACAGCACAGTGACATTGGTGTGTGTGTGTGGTGCTTTAGGTGCATGTGGACGTGTTTGACTATACTTGTGGGGACTAGACGTCCCCAGAAGAATAGTAAACAAACAGTTGACCAACTGGGGACGTTTTGTTTGTCCCCACAAGGTCAAATACTATTTCTAGTGGATTAAGGTTAAAATTAGCATTAGAATTAGGTTTAGCGTTAGGAGCTAGTGTTAGTTTTAGGGTTAGGAGATTAGGAGGGTTAGGTTTAGGGTTAGTGTTAAGGTTAGGTTTTGGGGATAAGGTAAAAAAAAATGTTTTGATTGGGACTGAATTGTGTGTCCCCACAAGGTTAGCTATACAAGACAGTGTGTGTGTGTGTGTGTGTATCTCGAGCCACCTAAACAGGCGTTGGTAATTTTAGCAGTACAAATCTGATGAAAACATGATTTTTTTGTGTTCTTCTTTATCATATCATCTGCTGACAGACCATTGACTGCTTGATGAATGGTCTCTACCTTCTGAAAGGCAGAGCAGTCAGGAAATAGGATTTAACAGAATATATTTTTCATCACATTGGCCCCGCAACAAGCGGTGTTCGTCAGATCATGAGACATCCAGAAAATCGGTCTTCTCATGTAATAGTCTGTAGCGCCGGAACGGTTTAACCTACAACACTATTATGACCACTTTATGGAACGGGGAGACTCTCACAAACACTATGTGTCAGGAGACTCGACTGAAGTGCACCTGTTCTAGAGCGCTCAGGATCTCAGACTGGGGGTGAAGGTTCACCTTCACTGACCCTAAACACACAGCCAAGTCTCCGAATGTGCCCAAGAACACTAAGGTAACACTAAGGTAACCTGCCTAAATGACTACCAACCCATAGCACTCTGTAGCTATGAAGTGCTTTGAAAGGCTAGTCATGGCTCACGTCAACACCATTATACCAGATACCGCCCCAACAGATCCACAGATGATGCAATGTCTATTGCACTCCACACTGACCTTTCCCACCTGGACAAAAGGAACACCTATGTGAGAATGTTATTCATTGACTACAGCTCAGTGTTCAACACCATAGTGCCCTCGAAGCTCATTACTAAGCTAAGGACCATGGGATTGAACACCTCCCTCTGCAACTGGATCCTGGACGTCCTGACAGGCCATCCCCAGGTGGTAAGGGTAGGTAACAACACATCCGCCACGCTGATCCTCAACAGGGTGGCCCCTCAGGGGTGCGTGCTCAGTCCCCTCCTATACTCCCTGTTCACTCATGACTGCATGGCCAGGCACAACTCCAGTGGTAGGCCTGATCACAGACAACAATGAGACAGCCTATAGGAAGGAGGTCAGAGACCCTGCCGTGTGATGCCAGGACAACTGTAGTGGAGCAGGTTGAGAACTTCAAGTTCCTTAGTGTCCACATCACCAACAAACTGTCATGGTCCAAACACACCAATACAGTCGTGAAGAGGGCACGACAAAGCCTATTCCCCCTCGGAAAACTGAAAAAAGTTGGTTGTACAGATGCACCATCACCAGCTGGTTGCATCACCAGCTGGTTTACTTAACTCTTATTTTTCTTAAAACTGCATTGTTGGTTAAGGGCTTGTATGTAAGCATTTCACTGTGAGGTCTACACCTGTTGTATTCAACGAATGTGACAAATCAAATTTGATTTGATTTGATGTCCTTGAGTGGCCCAGCCAGAGCCCGTACTTGAACCCAATCAAACATCTCTGAAGAGACCTGAAAATAGCTGTGCAGCAACACTCCCCATATAAGCTGACAGAGCTTGAGGGCATCTGCAGAGAAGAATGGGAGAAACTCCCCAAATACAGGTGTGCCAAGCTTGTAGTGTCATACCCAAGAAGACTGTTTTTGCTTTGTCATTATGGGGTATTGTGTGTAGATTGATGAAGAAAACTTAGCAAAATGTGAAAAAATTTGCAAAATGTCAAGGGGTCTGAATACTTTCTGAAGGCACTGTATATATTTCCTGAGTTTTTTAAAATATCTCTTAGACTTAGGACAGACATTTCAAAACCTTGTTTCTTATTCATAATAGGCTCAAATAAATCATATGTTATTTCATGCGTTTCTATGGGCTTTAGTACAGAGAACGCTTTTCCACTGCTCCAGAGTCCAATGACGGCGAGGTTTACACCACTCCAGCCGACACTTGGCATTGCGCATGCTGATCTTAGGCTCGTGTGCGGATTCTCGGCCATGGAAACCAATTAATGAAGCTCCCGACGAACAGTTCTTGTGCTGACGTTCTTTCAGAGGCAGTTTGGAACTTGTTAGTGAGTGTTGCAACCAAGGACAGATGATTTTTCGCGCTACTTCTCGGCTCTAACTCTAACCAGAGTATCAAATCATCTCTAACCAGGCTTTCATACTCTGGTTAGAGATGATCCAATCGCAGATGACTTTTTTGTACAACAGACCTCATTTTGACGTTACATTGTCTTTTATTATAATTTTTTTACCCCTATTTCGTGGTATCTTCTTGTCCCATTGCTGCAACGCATGGACTCGGGGGAGGCGAAGGTCGAGAGCCGTCCATCATCATAAACACAACCCAGCCAAGCTGCACTGCTTGGCTGGGTTGCCAGCTGCACCAAGGTGCCTGTACACCTAGCGACCGTGTCAGCGTGCATTGTGCCCAGCCTGACACAGGAGTCACTAGTGAGCGATGGGACAAGAACATCCAGCCAAACCCTCCCCTAACCCAGACAACGCTGGGCCAATTGTGCTTCGCCTCATGGGTCTCCTGGTCACGGCCGGCTGCGACAGAGCCTGGACTCGAACCAGGATCTTTAGTGGCACAGCTCGCACTGTGATGCAGTGCCTTGACCACTGTGCCACTTGGGAGACAATTTACACATTTTCTAAACGTCGCTTTAACCACGTGTGTTCTGGCTCTGGCCCAACCCATCAGTTTCTGGGACCAATCAGAACAGAATGTGTTTGCATTCTAGAAATTGTCGAGGCGATACTCAGATCCAAACTCATTACGGAGAAGAAACGTTTGGCAATGCCACTTGAGCTCTGACATTGTTAATTTACATATTCCTAATTCCATTCCTTTACTTAGATTTGTGTGTATTGGGTATATGTTGTGAAATTGTTAGATATTACTTGTTAAATATTTCTGCCGGAGCTAGAAACAATAACTACACCCGCAATAACATCGGCTAAACATGTATGTGACCATAACATTTGATTTGATTTGTCTCTCTGTCTCTCTCCTCCTTTCTAGGAGTTCCTGTCTTGTATGGAGGCCCATTTGAAGAGAGGTCAGGAGATGTTTGAGAAGCTGAGGAAGAACCACACACAGGTACTGCGAGATCTTTTGTGCCCATATAGAATGTGATTGAACAGCCTTTTGTGGAACATTTTTACATTCCTACAGTATTCCTATTACATTCCCCGAGCATAATTTTACATTCCTCTTATTGTTCCCCAACATAATTCTGACATGCCTCTAATGTTCCCCATACGTAATTTTCACGCTCTTCTTATCTCCCCCAATGTTTATTTTTACATTCCTTTCCCTCTCCTGCAGCTGAGTGTTTATGAGTGGGAGCGGTTGGGGACTATGTGGCTGTGTGTGGAGGAGGAGCTGCTAAGGGAGAGGGGTGTGTTCGGCCCGGGGCCGGGGGTGGTGCTGACACGAGGCTGGGTCCAGGATGCAGCTGAAGGCCCCAACCGCACCAGGCCTCGCATCCGCAGGAGAGCGCAGCGACACTCCAAACGGGTACTGGCCCTTACTGTATACCATAGCTGTCTCACACTCAACTGTATCTCTCTATTCCCTATTTGTTAGCCTCTCTCTCTCTACGAGTCTATAGCGTTCTCTCTCTTTCTGTCTCTCTCCATTAGGTTTTACATCACTACGTCATTAATGAACACAGTAACAATGATTAACATTGTTTCTACTTGAATCAGTGCAAATCTTTGATTATGTGAAGTCCTCCTGGCATGTGGACACTGGGGAACGTATTCATAAATCAACATCTCAAAGTAGAATTGCTGATCTAGGATCAGTTTTCACAGGAACAAATCATCGGCTCAGCTAAATTAACTAGTGCCCAGTTGAAATCAGTTGTTTTATGAGTGTAATGGCTGTTCTTTGAGTAGTGTGTAACAAATCAAATAAAACTGTATTTGTCACATGCGCCGAACACAACAGGTGTAGATCATACAGTGAAATGCTTACTCACAAGCACTTAACCAACAATACAGTTTTAAGAATATATACAAAAAAGGTAAGAGATAATTAAAGTGTAAGAGCAGCAGTAAATAACAATAGCGGAGCTATATACAGGGGGTACTGGTACAGAGTCAATGTCAATGTGCGGGGCATTCCTCTGACACCGCCTGGTATAGAGGTCCTGGATGGCAGGAAGCTTGACCCCGGTGATCTACTGGGCCGTACTCAGTACCCTCGGTAGTGCCTTGCAGTCAGAGGCCGAGCAGTTGCCATACCAGGCAGTGATACAACACGTCAGGATGCTCTCGATGGTGCAGCTGTAGAACCTTTTGAGGATCTGGAGTTGTGCCTGGCCGTGTAGTCATGAGTGAACAGGGAGTACAGGAGGGGGCTGAGCACGCACCCCTGAAAGGCCCCCGTGTTGAGGATCACTGTGGTAGATGTGTTGTTACCTATCCTTACCACCTGGGGGCGGCCTGTCAGGAAGTCCAGAATCCAGTTGCAGAAGGAAGTGTTTAGTCCCAGGGTCCTTAGCTTATTGATGATCTTTGAGGGCACTATGGTGTTGAATGCTGAGCTGTAGTCAATGAATGGCATTGTGGGTGTTCCTTAGGTGTTCCTTCGTCCAGGTGGGAAAGGGCCGTGTGGATTGTGATTGCATCATCTGTGGATCTGTTGGGGAGGTATGCAAATTGGTGTGGGCCTAAGGTTTCTGGGATGAGGGTGTTAATGTGAGCCATGATCAGCCTTACAGGGCACTTCATGGCTACAGATGTGAGTGCTACTGGTCGGTAGTCGTTTAGGCAGGTTACCTTAGTGTTTTTGGAAACAAGGACTATGGTGTTCTGCTTAAAACATGTTGGTATTACAGACTCGGGAAGTGAGAGGTTGAAAATGTAAGTGAAGACACTTGCCAGTTGGTCAGTGCATGCTTTTCGAGGGCACTATGGTGTTGAACGCTGAGCTGTAGTCAATCAATAGCATTCTCACATAGGTGTTCTTTTTGTCCAGGTGTGAAAGGGCAGTGTGGAGTGCAATAGAGATTGCATCATCTGTGGATCTGTTGGTGCTGTATGCAAATTGGAATGGGTCTAGGGTTTCTGAAAAAAATGGTGTTGATGTGAGCAAAAGCATTTCACGGCTACAGATGTGAGTGCTACAGGTCGTTTAGACATTAGGCAGGTTACCTTCGTGTTCTTGGGCACAGGGACTATGTTGGTCTGCTTGAAGCATGTTGGTATTACAGAGTCAGACAGGGAGAGGTTGAAAATGTCAGTGAAGACACTTGCCAGTTGGTTAGTGCATGCTCGGAGTACACGTCCTGGTAATCCGTCTGGCCTTGCGGCTTTGCGAATGTTGACCTTTTTGATTTTCTTAATCACATCGACTGCAGAGAGTGTGATCACACAGTCGTCCGGAACAGCTGATGCTCTCATGCATGTTTCAGTGTTACTTGCTTCAAAGTGAGCATATAAGTTATTTAGCACATCTGGTTAGCTTGTGTCACTGGGCAGCTCTCGGCTGTGCTTCCTTTGTAGTCTGCAATAGTTTGCAAGCCCTTCCACATCCGATTAGCGTCGGAGCCGGTGTAGTATGATTTGATCTTAGTCCTGTATTGACGCATTGCCTGTTTGATGTTTCATTGGAGGGCAGAGCGGGATTTCTTATAAGCTTCCGGGTTAGAGTCCCGCTCCTGGAAGCGGAAGCTCTACCCTTTAGCTCAGTGCGAATTTTACATGTAATCTATGTCTTCTGGTTGGGGTATGCACTCCCGTTCCAAGATGGGGTTGCTGTCGGACATCTGTTTTGCTAGTCCCGTCCCTTGTATATATCGTTTTCTTCGCATATATTTCACATATATTTATAAAATGTTTAATCTCAATTTCCATCTACAGACTGTAGGTTTACCTTCACTGTACTCACATCCAACCATACCCTTGACTGTACATTATGCCTTGAATCTATTCTTCCGCACCAAGATATATGCTCTTTTTACTCTTATTGCCTTTAGCCGTACCCTTATCCTACTCCTCCTCTGTTCCTCTGGTGATGTAGAGGTTAACCCAAGCCCTGCAGCCCCCAGCATCACTCCCATTCCCCAGGCACTCTCATTTGTTGACTTCTGTAACCGTAATAGCCTTGGATTCATGCATGTTAACATTAGAAGCCTCCTCCCTAAGTTTGTTTTATTCACTGCTTTAACACTCTCCGCCAACCCAGATATCCTAGACGTATCTGAATCCTGGCTTAGGAAGGTCACTAAAAATCCTGAAATTTCCATCCCTAACTATAACATTTTTCGACAAGATAGAACTGCCAAAGGGGGCGGAGCTGCAATCTACAGCAGAGATAGCCTGCAGAGTTCTGTCATACTATCCAGGTCTGTGCCCAAACAATTTGAGCTTCTACTTTTAAAAATCCACCTTTCCAGAAACAAGTCTCTCACCGTTGCCGCTTGCTATAGACCCCCTTCAGCCCCAAATGTGCCTTGGACACCATATGTAAATTGATCGCCCCCATCTATCTTCAGAGTTTGTACAGTTAGGTGACCTAAACTGGGACATGCTTAACATCCCTACCATCCTACAATCTAAACTAGATGCCTTCAATCTCACACAAATTATCAAGGAACCTACTAGGTACAACCCTAAATCCGTAACCATGGGCATCCTCTTAGATATCATCCTGACCAACTTGCCCTCTAAATATACCTCTGCTGTCTTCAACCAGGATCTCAGCGAACACTGCGTCATTGCCTGCGTGCACAATGAGTCCACGGTCAAACGACCACCCCTCATCACTGTCAAACGCTCCTTAAAACACTTCAGCGAGCAGGCCTTTCTAATCGACCTGGCCCGGGTATCCTGGAAGGATATTGACCTCATCCCATCAGTAGAGGATGCCCGCTTGCTCTTCAAGAGTGTTTTTCTCACCATCTTAAATAAGCATGCCCAGTTTAAAAAATGTAGAACTTAGAACAGATATAGCCCTTGGTTCACTCCAGACTTGACTGCCCTTGACCAGCATAAAACATCCTGTGGCGTTCTGCAACAGCATCAAATATCCCTTCGCGATATGCAGCCTTTCAGGGAAGACAGGAACCAATATACTCAGTCAGTCAGGAAAGCTAAGGCTAGATTTTTCAAACAAAAATTTGCATCCTGTAAGAACTAATTCAAAAAGTTTTGGAACACTGTAAAGTCCATGTAGAAAAAGAGCACCTCCTCCCAGCTGCCCACTGCACTAAAGATAGGAAACACTGTCACCACTGATAAATCTATGATAATCGATCATTTCAATAAGCATTTTTCCATGGCTGGCCATGCTTTCCACCTGGCTACCCCTAACCCTGCCAACAGCTCAGTACCCCCTGCAGCAACTTGCCCAAGCCCCCTCCCCCACCCCGCTTCTCCTTCACCCAAATCCAGACAGCTAATGTTCTGAAAGAGCTGCAAAATCTGGATCTCTACAAATCAGCTGGGCTAGACAATTTTTTTCTAAAATTATCCGCCAAAATTGTTGCAAACCCTATTACTAGCCTATTGAACCTCTTTCGTATCGTCTGAGATCCCTAAAGATTGGAATGCTGCCGCGGACATCCCCCTCTTCAAAGGGGGAGACAATCTAGAACCAAACTTTTATAAATCTATATCTATCCTGCCCTGCCTTTCTAAAATCTTTAAAAGCTAAGTTAACAAACAAATCACCTACCATTTAGAATCTCACTGTACCTTCTCCGCTATGCAATCTGGTTTCCGAGCTGGTCATGGGTGCACTTCAGGTTCGAAACGATATCATAACCGCAATCAATAAAAGACAGTATTGTGCAGCCGTCTTCATCGACCTGGCCAAGGCTTTCGTCAATCACCACATTCTAATTGGCAGACTCAATAGCCTTGGCTTCTCAAATGACTGCCTCGCCTGGTTCATGCTAATTACTTCTCAGAGTTCAGTGTGTCAAATCGGAGTGCCTGTTGTCCTGAACTCTGGCAGTCTCAATGGGGGTGCCACAGGGTTCAATTCTCGGGCCGACTCTTTTCACTGTATATATCAATAATGTCATTCTTGCTGCTGGTGATTCTCTGATCCACCATTACGCAGACGACACCATTCTGTATACATCTGGCCCTTCTTTGGACACTGTGCTAACAAACCTCCAAACGAGCTTCAATGCCATACAACACTCCTACCGTGGCCACTCCAACTGCTTTTAAACGCTAGTAAATCTAAGTGCATGCTCTTCAACCGATTGCTGCCCGCACCCTCCGCACGACTAGCATCACTACTCTGGACGGTTCTGACTTAGAATATGTGGACAACAACAAATACCTAGGTGTCTGGCTAGACTGTAAACCGTCCTTCCAGACTCATGTTAAGCATCTCTAATCCAAAATTAAATCTAGAGTCGGCTTCCTATTTTGCAACAAAGCCTCCTTCACTCATGCTGCCAAACATACCCTCATAAAACTGACTATCCTGCCGATCCTCGACTTCGGCGATGTAATTTACAAAATTGCCTCCAACACTCTACTCAGCAAACTGGATGTAGTCTATCACAGTGTCATCCATTTTGTCACCAAAGCTCCATATGCTACTCACCACTGCGATCTGTATGCTCTCGTTGGCTGGCCCTCACTACATATTCATCGCCAGACTCACTGGCTCCAGGTCATCTATAAGTCTTTGCTAGGTAAAGTCCAGCTTTATCTCAGCTCACTGGTCACCATAGCAACACCCACCCGTAGCACTCGCTCCAACAGGAATATTTCACTAGTCATCCCCAAAGCCAACTCTTACTTTGGCCGCCTTTCCTTCCAGTTCTCTGCTGCCAATAACTAGAATGAATTGCAAACATCACTGAAGCCTTAAATCTCCCTCTCTAACTTTAAGCATCAGCTGTCAGAGCAGCTTACCGATCACTGTACCTGTACACAGCCAATCTGTAAATAACACACCCAACTACCTCATCCCCATATTGTTACTTATCCTGTTGCTCTTTTGCACCCCAGTATCGCTACTTGCACATCATCATCGGCACATCTATCACTCCAGGGTTAATGTTAAATTGTAATTATTTATTGCCTTACCTCTATACTCTTCTACATTTGCACCCAATGTACATCGATTTTTCTATTATGTTATTGACTGTACGTTTGTTTATGTGTAAGTCTTTGTTGTTGTTTTTGTCGCAATGCTTTGCTTTATCTTGGCCAGGTCGCAGTTGTAAATGAGAATTCCTGAACATTTTTTATTTTTATTTTATTTCACCTTTATTTAACCAGGTAGGCTAGTTGAGAACAAGTTCTCATTTGCAACTGCGACCGGGCCAAGATAAAGCGTAGCAATTTGACACATACAACAACAGAGAGTTACACATGGAATAAACAAAACATACAGTCAATAATACAGTAGAACAAAAGAAAACAAAAAGTCTATATACAGTGAGTGCAAATGAGGTAAGTTAAGAAAATAAATAGGCCATGGTGGCGAAGTAATTACAATATAGCAATTAAACACTGGAATGGTAGATCGGCAGAAGATGAATGTGCAGGTAGAAATACTGGGGTGCAAAGGAGCAAAATAAATAAATAAATACCAGTATGGGGATGAGGTAGGTAGATGGGCTGTTTACAGGCTAAGTACAGGTGCAGTGATCTGTAAACTGCTCTGACAGCTGGTGCTTAAAGCTAGTGAGGGAGATGTGAGTCTCCAGCTTCAGAGATTTTTGCAATTCGTTCCAGTCTGTGCTAGCAAAGCAGTCCTGTATTTTAGCATCTGCTTCATCTGACCACTTTTTTATAGACCGAGTCACTGGTGCTTCCTGCATTTATTTTTGCTTGTAAGCAGGAATCAGGAGGATAGAATTATGGTCAGATATGCCAAATGGAGGGCGAGGGACAGCTTTGTACGCGTCTCTGTGTGTGGAGTAACGGTGGTCTACAATTTTTTGTTCCTCTGGTTGCACTTTTAACATGCTGATAGAAATTAGGTAAAAGTTATTTAAATTTCCCTGCATTAAAGTTCCTGGCCACTAGGAGCGCCGCCTCTGGATGAGCGTTTGAACACAGTTTTTAGTGCCAGCAGCGGACTGTGGTAGTATGTTGACAGCTACTAAAAATACAGATGACAACTCTCTAGGTAGACAGTTCATTCTACAGCTTGTCATGATATACTCTACCTCAGGCGAGCAAAACCTTGAGACTTTCTTAGATATCGTGCACCAGCTGTTGTTCACATATATGCATAGGCCCCCACCCCATGTCTTACCAGAGGCTGCTGTTCTGTCCTGCCGATGGAGTGTGTAACCCGCCAGCTGTACTTTCTTAATGTCGTCATTCAGCCACGACTCGTTGGTAGGATATACATGCTTTCAGCTCGTCCCCATTTATTTTCCAACGATTGAACATTAGCTAGCAGGACGGAAGGCAAGGGCAAGTTAGCCACTCGTTGCCTGATCCTCACAAGGCACCCGGATCTTTTTCCACGAAATCTCAGTTTTCTTATCCAGCGAATTACGGGGATCTGGGCCTAGTCGGGTGTCTGTAGTAGTATATCCCTCCCCTCCGACTCATTGAAGAAGAACTCTTCTTTCAGTTTGAGGTGAGCAATCGCAGTTCTGATGTCCAGAAGCTTTTTTCAGTCATAAGAGACGGTAGCAGCAACATTATGTACAAAACAAGTTACGAACAACGCAAAAAAATAAACAAAATAGCATGGTTGGTTGAGAGCCGGTAAGATGGCAGCCCTCCCCTACGGCGCCATCGTATTTGCTTCATCTTTCCTCTCTGTGTTGCTGTGTAGTTGGCAGATATGTGTGTGAGAAATGGTCTGCCAGAGGAGAGCAAAGGAAGGACAGAGACTGACTCAGGTAAGACCACAGACACACACCTGACATAATAAAATATGTCATTTAGCAGACAATTTTATCCAAAGCAACTTACAGTCATGCGTGCATCCATTTTTCATATGGATGGCCTCAGTGGGAATCGAACCAACAATCTTGGCATTGCAAGTTCTGTGCTCTACCCACTTAGCACCTGTGCCCACACTCATGTGTCTCTGTATGTGTTCCAGAGTCAAGGATCCTGTTTGAGCCAGGGACAGAGGAAGAGGAGGATGGTGGAGAGGACTGTAACCGCCTAACCTTTTTCCCTGTCCTGACTGAGACTACTGCACCTCTCACTGAGCTCTTCACCCCAGCGTCCACCACCCCTGAGCCCTGCTCACATACACACACCTGCAGCCACACACACACCATACTACAGGAGCTGGAGCCTGATGAAGAGGTGAGTCAGGTTGTATACTGGTTAAATAATGTATTTTTAGCAACCAGAAATATAAATACTTATCATGTTTTAATCAGATCTGACCAGATATCAACCAAAATGTGACGTTCTTCCCATGAGGTTTTGTCATAAAAAAGACGTCTTTAACATGTTACAAAGACCAGTTGATCCAGTATGACGTCTTCTCAACCAGAAAAGTCCCACACTTTGAGAGAGATCTATATTTTATTATCGTCCAGATAGTCTATGGGATTCCAATACCTCCCATCTGCCATCAGAATCTCATCTGTTGTAGTTAGTTTAATGTGTGTGTTTGTGTTAGTCAGTTGTAACCCTGTGGTAACCCAGGGCTGTTTAAAGCTCAGACAACGAGCAGCGTGTTTTACTAATGTTTCTGACAGAAGAATTAACAAAAAAACAGTAGGAGGTCTTATCAACTGTCTCTCAGCTAGCTGGCTGATGTGGCTGTGTGTCCTGATGAGCTGTTGTCAGATACACAGGCCTTTACACGCTTATTAATCCAGGAGCACTATTCTTAGAGCCCCCCCCCCCTTAGAGCCCCCCCCCACACACACACACATACAGTACTTGGCATGATTAGACTGCCACTGCTGATAGTGTGATTATGATGGTAATGTTTCTTGGGAGAATTCAATGTTGTGACATTAGGATCTCAACCAATAAGAACCCTCCTATCCTCCACTTCACTCATCCACTGCTCTCTCTCTCTCTCCTCCACTCATCCACCTCTCCTTCTCTTCCCTTCTATTTTCCACTTATCCTTTCCTCAGTTCACCTGATGTCCTCCTCTTTTCTTCCCTTTTTCCTCCTCTCCCTCCATTAGTTGAATCACATCAGCTTGATAATTTATAGTCACTTTAGTTAGGGTCTCTGTAGGTTGTAGGCATATTATTGTGGGGCGTTTTTCTGTTGGCAATAAATAATGTTTTTTCTACATCAATTACACTGTGTGAATGTGCGTGTGGTGTGTGTGTGTGTGCGTGCGAGCACTCACTCGCTCGTGTTTGTTCAGTGTGTTCAGATGAGAGGCTCTTATCACTTAGCAGGTTTCCTATTGTGTGTGTGGCAGTGATTAATTTCCCTAATAATCACTAGGCCCCTCTCTCTCCCAGTGTGTGGGATTTGATTAGTATTCATTGTGAGAGGCCTGTGGGTGCGTTGGAGCCCCATATGTTTTTTTGGGTGGTGGGTCCCTTGAGGGAGAGAGACAGGGAGGGGCAGGTGCACGCACACATGCATGCACACACTCACACACAGTGGTAAATGAGGGGAGACAATATAATTAGTCACACATAATCACACTCGTAGCAGTGACTGTCTTCAGAGTCACACATAATACAAGCATCAGGGCCCATTCAGTCTCTGAGTCTATAGCGGGAGCACCGCCATCTTGGTGAAAAGGGGGACAGTTTCTCTATGATCCATCAATCAATGTTAATAATCTGAATAATGAAGTGGTGACTGTGTCCTTTTAATCATGATGAAGACGTGTGATTAAAATGATCAATCATGTGCAGCCCGGAGTGGTGATGATGTCTTGACGTCCCATGGGAGCATAAAAGTAACCAGGGTTTCATGGTTTTCACATTACTTTTTGAAACTTTACAATGGAACACCTCTGGTTACTTAATACATACACCTCTCCTCTAACTGACCTAAATAACTTGTAAGCCTAAGTGTATGTACCAGTGGAGGCTGCTGATGGGATGATGGCTCATAATAATGGCTGAAACAGAGCAAATGGAATGGCATCAAACATGGTGTTGGATATAATTTATACCATTCCACTAATCCCACTCCAGTCATTAACATAAGCCCATTCTCCCCAATTAAGGTGCTACCAACCTCTTGTGATATGTGTGTATGTTTGTGACTGGTGGATGCTGCTGGGTGTGAATGTGACATAGGGGAATTACAATGGAAATGTAAGACAAGATGCTGAGGTGGAAACCATATTAACAGGTCATGTTAAAGCAAAATCAACCAGCAGAGTGTTTTAATAATGTTAATAAATTATTTTATTTTTTTAAACAGTAGATGATTGTATCAACTGTCTCCTAGCTAGTTGGTGTGTGTGTGTGTCCTGCTGAGCCGTTGTCAGATACACAGGCATTTACACGCTTATTAATCCAGGAGCACAGCACCCCCCCCCCCCCCCCCCCCCCCCCACAATCTTTAGCATGATTAGACTTCCACCGCCGATAGTGTGATGTTTCTGGGGAGAAATCAGCGGTATGACATTAGCCTCTCAGTCAATAAACCATTACGTTGAATCTCTAGTGGGAGTGAACTCCACACGATTCAAGGTATGAATCTTACCTAATGAAATCCATGGCGGGTGGTACTGTAAAAACTCAGTATTTTACCCCATGTTACCTATTAAGGGCGATAACTGTAGATGACCATGTAGCTTTATTCATCTCGGAAATGTAGCGAAACAAGGTAGCTTTATTCACGCCAGGGGAATTTAGCAAAACAGGGTTGTTTTATTTACGTCAGGAGATTTTAGAGAAACAAGGTAGCTGTATACATGTCAGGAGAATTTAGTGAACAAGGTTGCTACATCCGTCTATGAATCACAAATATGCATAGTATTGACGTCAAACAGAACAAACAAGGACATGGATGGTTCGTGATGTTGTGAGATTCTCTTTGATGCTTACTGAAAGATTGGAATCTATGTGGGTAGCTGGACAGGTAGGATGACTGACAGTGAAGGTGAACAGGTTGTCACAGGTCAGGTGACAGAGGAATGGATGAGACGGAGGCAGGAATTCCTTTAACCATGAAGTGGTATATTTACTGGGTACTCTGTGCTGCATAACAAAGGAAACAGAATAACAGGTATCCAATCAAATTCATAATCACAAAGATCAAATCATAACAATCATTCATTATTAACATAATTAGGTAATTCAGCAATCCAGTTCAATAAGAAGTCAATAGGAATCACCCTTGAGTCATTTTGGCTCATAACTATTTATCATAATCATGAGAAGAATAATACAAATAATTCAAACAGTGATTGGTTATTCAATCTATTATCACCATTAGTTTGATATCAGAATTGATCAGTTCAGCAAACAATGACGTTTCATATTTCAAGTTTGTCTTCATATGTACATGTAATTTCATTACATAATACCATATATCGATGGCACAATTGGCCTGTGATGATCTGTAGGGCTGTGATCATTGACCATTTACATTACACAATAGATTTGAAGCGTGCGCTCTGCGGTAATAACTATAAACAATAACTGATGGCCCACTCTCCCGATCGCAACAGATAGTTCAGCTGAAATGTAACAGATTCGGTGGCCTTATGTGGATTCATGGACGCACAGAACTTCTGGAGTAGATGGAGTTAAGGAAGAGAAAGCAGCCAGATCGAGTGATGGCGATTTCCTCATGTTATGGAGTTATGGACATTTCCACCTGACCTAATTAAAGTGCCCCTGGCCCAGCTGAGCAAGTGGCCATGAATTAAAGGATTCTTCCACCAACTCTATGGGCCTTTTCACAGATCGACTGGTGCTATGCGATTTAGGATATCAGGACCTGCTTGGTCAAAGCAATTATAACAGTAGAGCAAAGGATCGCAATATATGGGAAAATGAATGGCTGCAGTGTTGCCGTTATAATGAGTACATGAGGCATGGAATGCTAAGGCATAAATGTACAAAAGTGTGTATTCTTATTTTAAATTGATGTAGTTCTGTCCTTGTGCTGTGCTTGTCTATTAACCCCCTAAGGTCGATGTCTGCGCCCCCATGGAAATCTAATTAGCATAACAAAAACAAACTCCATAAAAATGTCAGTTTAAGCTAGAGATATCTATTTTGCATTGGATGCATGTCAATCAACCACATCCGCCTATGTCACACTTCCGCATCTGCGGTGAAAGGTGACAGAGCTAGAGCAATGTTTGTCAGACCATTAGACATCCCGAAAATCGGTTTTCTCACAAAATCATCTGTAGCATCCAAATGTTCTGACAAACTATTACCCCTTTATGGAAAGATGAGACTCTCACGAACACAATGGTGTGTTCATTTTGCTCTATGACTCCCACAAGCTTCTTGGGACTCGCCTGAAGTTGGTACAGCCAATCTGCCAACTTCTGCCCATAGCTATACACTAATACGACTCTCACGAACACGTACATGTCAGTTGTTTTTCTCTAGGACACCCACAGGCCTCACAATACTTGTCTGAAGGTCCCCTGGTACCAGTTGAAAAAAATGAATGGAACATGTATATACATCGAAAAACATGTTTAGTGCAAAAAAATAAGGGGTTAAATATATGTACAAAATATAAATAGAAATTCCCTGATCTTTCTTGTATCTTTCAGATATAGGACAGACACTTCAGAACTATCATGATGTAACACTGATTGTGAATATAACCTTAATTTAACAATTTAATATAACCTTGACTTTTCATTTACAATTATGATCTGTTGTGTCCTCTCTCCCCCAAGGTTAAAGCGAAGGTGTGTGTGGTGGTGGTCAGTGGGCTGTCTGTAACAGAGGGGCTGCTGTTGTTTGGGACAGACAGTCTGTACATGTGTGAGGGCTTCACCCTAAGCCCCGCAGGAGACGTCTGCTGCAGAAAACACCACCCCACTGGGTACTGTGTGTGCGTGCGTCCGTACGTGTGGCTGTGTTTGTGAGAGAGAGAGCGAGAGATGAGTTGGACAATGTCTGTGTGTACATACATATAGGGATATATGGGAAAACATACTATACTATACTATTGAATATTAATCATTATGAACTGTTGTTCACACCCCGTGTCTCTCTTTCCCCCAGTGTGCGTGACGCGTTCGTTTCCAGTATGTTGACTAAAGACATATCTTCATCCAGCCCCAGCTGCAAACGATGGCCCTACCAGGACATAAGAGATGTCCGCTTTATGCGTTTCCTTCTAGAGGTGAACTTACACGGCAAATCTGAAATGGCACCTAATTCCCTATATAGTCTACTTTTTGGAGTAAAATGTTAAAACATATATATTTCTCCGTCTGCATGTTGGTGTGTTTCATGTGTCTATTAGAAAGTTGTTGCAATGTTGTGGAAACGTTTCCTGTTTTCTGACACCTCAGGAAAATGCGCTGGAGATCTTTATGCAGAACGGATACTCTACTTTCCTGGTTTTCTTCAACAAAGACCATGTGTCTGCTTTTAAAAGGTAAGAGATGGAGAGAGATAGGAAAACATGGAGAGAGAGATGGAGAGTGTGGCTTTATGGGACATGTTTGACTTTCTTTCTTTCTCTCTGTTTTCCATTCCTACTACTTTCTGTAGGCTGTGTTCAGTGGTGCCAGCATTGATAGGTAGAGGGGTTGCTGAGGTCATAACTAATGCCAGGTGAGTGTGGACACATACACATACACATCAGGTACAGTTGAAGTCGGGAGTTTACATACATCTTAGCCAAATACATGTAAACTCAGTTTTTCACAATTCCTGACATTTAATCCGAGTAAATATTCCCTGCCTTTGGTCAGTTAGGATCACCACTTTATTTTAAGAATGTGAAATGTCAGAATAATAGTAGAGATAATTATTTTTTTCATCTTTTATTTCTTTCATCAAATTCATAGTGGGTCAGAAGTTTACATACTCTCAATTTGTATTTGGTAGCATTGCCTTTAAATTGTTTAACTTGGGTCAAATGCTTCGGGTAGCCTTCCACAAGCTTCCCACAATAAATTGGATGAATTTTGGCCCATTCCTCCTGACAGAGCTGGTGTAACTGAGTCAGGTTTGCAGGCCTCCTTGCTCACACACACCTTTTCAGTTCTGCCCACAAATGTTCTATAGGATTGAGGTCAGGGCTTCCTTAAGCCATTTTGCCACAACTTTGGAAGTATGCTTGGGGTCATTGTTCATTTGGAAGACCCATTTGCGTCCAAGCTTTAACTTCCTGACTGATGTCTTGAGATGTTGCTTCAATATATCCACATAATTGTCCTACCTCATGATGCCATCTGTTTTGTGAAGTGCACCAGACCCTCCTGCAGCAAAGCACACCCACAACATGATGCTGCCACCCCCATGCTTCACAGTTGGGATGGTGTTCTTTGGCTTGCAAGCCTCCCCCTTTTTCCTCCAAACATAACAATGGTCTTTATGGCAAAACAGTTTTATTTTTGATTCATCAGACCAGAGGTAATTTCTCCAAAAAGTACAATCTTTGTCCCCATGTGCAGTTGCAAACCATAGTCTGGCTTTTTTATGGCGGTTTTGTAGCAGTGGCTTCTTCCTTGCTGAACAGCCTTTCAAGTTGTGTCGATATAGGAATCGTTTTACTGTGAAAATAGATACTTTTGTACCTGTTTCCTCCAGCATCTTCACAAGGTCCTTTGCTGTTCTGGGATTGATTTGCACTTTTCGCATCAAAGTACGTTCATCTTTAGGAGACAGAATGTGTCTCCTTCCTGAGCGGTAGGACGGCTGCGTGGTCCCATGGTGTTTATACTTGCGTACTATTTTTTGTACAGATGAACGTGGTACCTTCAGACATTTGGAAATTGCTCACAAGGATGAACCAGACTTTTTTGGCTGATTTTGCTGATTTGGCTGATTTCTTTTGATTTTCCCATGATGTCGAGCAAAGAGGCACTGAGTTTGAAGATAGGCTTGAAATACATCCACAGGTACATCTTCAATTGACTCAAATGATGTCAATTAGCCTATCAGAAGCTTCTATGCCCATGACATCATTTTCTGGAATTTTCCAAGCTGTATAAAGGCAGAGTCAACTTAGTGTATGTACACTTCTGACCCACTGGAATTGTGATACAGTGCATTATAAGTGAAATAATCAGTCTGTAAACAGTTGTTGGAAAAATGACTTGTGTCATGCACAAAGTAGATGTCCTAACCGACTTGCCAAAACTATAGTTTGTTAACAAGTATGTAAACTTCCGACTTCACCTGTAGAAACACTACATGGCCAAAAGTAGGTGGATACCCGTTCAAATTAGTGGACTCGGCTATTTCAGCCACACCCGCTGCTGACAGGTGTATAAAATCGAGCACGCAGTCATGCAATCTCCATAGACAAACATGGGTCTCCCGGTCATGGCCAGATGTGACAGAGCCTGGACTCCAACCAGGACCTCTAGTGGCACAGCTAGCACCGTGATGCAGTGCCTTAGACCACTGCGCCACTCGGGAGGCCCACAAGATCCAGCTTGTTGAACTGGGAAGCCTCTCCCAGGTGGGGAGTGTGTGTGCTTGTGTGAAAAGAGACAGAGTCAAATCAGGACTTTGAAAAATTACAGTTAGGGTTTGCGTTTTTGTGTGTGTAGCAGAGTGTGCAAGTGTGTGTGTGTCTCAGAGAGCAGAGTGTGTCTGTATTAAAGCCCTAAGGCCCTCTATCACCTCATTAATCATATTGAGGATCACAGAGAACAGAGAAGTGATTCACCATCGCTTGTTTTCACTACAACCTCCTATAGGAAATTATTGCTTGCAATTATACTATATTGTACAGCGGGACAAATGCAATGATTGATTTAGGCTGCTTTCTACAAAATAATGTGGTAAGGAGTTACTGGGGATAGAAATTGGATATACTTCAGATGGCTCTTGATTTGTGAAATCAAGTGTATGACTTTGTATGTGTATCATATAACCCAGAGATATTTCTGGAAATTGGAACGAGTACATTTACTACAAGTCTGCTGTTTAGACTTTATTTCTGGGCCTTATGAGTGAGAAATAACTCAATATTACTGCTGTTTCTGAGCTTAGTTAAGCAACCTGTCCAGATTAAGCCCATGTCCATTATTAGATGTAATTTAGGGGCTTTTCACACGACCGAGCTGAAGCAAGCTGAGTCAAAGCAAGCTGTACTGAGCCCGCCTGTTTACATACACATCAACCATAGTCGTGGAAACCAAGCCTGCATAGTTTGTACTGTTATGTACAAAACAGTACTGTACTGTAGTAATCTATGACGAAAAGTACATACCATTTTCTATTTACAGTAGAGTGAAGAGGTTCAACCAGTTGATATGGCCTGCAAAGTTTAGGTAGCAGTGTACTCTGTCAGCAGCTCCAGTTAACTGGCCATTCCATTGGTTCACACACACAAACTCACAGTATTAACTACCCAGCAATCCGGGAACATTCCCAGAACATTAGCTAAGATTCCCATTAAGTTCTAGTTAGGGTTTTATTTAACATTAGCATGGTAAAATCCCCAAAACATTCAGAGAATGGGTGGAAAATATTTACCTGATGTTACAAGAACGTTCCAAGAACACATTTAGTCTGTTCTTAAATGGTTCCCAGAATGTTTCATTAGGTTCTGAAAGATATGTTTCCAAAGAAACTGTCTAGTTGTGCTGACAGTCAGATAATGTTTATATCAGGGTGCACAACACGTTTCTTTGATGTTTCAAGAATGTTGACAGAACAACCTTTCTGAGTTCTTTAAAGGTTCCCAGAACAGGTAGGAACAGTGTAGGAACAGTACAAGAGATAGATTCCCAAAACACAAAATATGCTCAGTTGTGATGACATTCATACAATTTTACATTTTAAAATGTTTTTCTTGCCTGAGTAGCCTGGTTTCACTGCCAAAAATAAAATTAAACCATCTAGTGTTCAGCGAACAGTGTTCAACACAATGTCAAATACAGGTAGCCTAGTCAAATAATTAACATCCAATCACAGTAACCATTACTCTCTTGTGGGAATTCCACTAATGGTCCATATGTAGCTGCTGCTCATGTTGGTATCTGTACTGATGGTGCAAAATGGTGCAAAAGCCATGACAAGGAGACATAGTGGAGTGGTAATGCGTGTGCAACCGGTTGCTCTGTGCAACTTGGGTACACTGCAGCATCCACCAAGAGGCTCTTGCTGCCAAGGGAATGCCTGACAGCTTGATAGACGTTTTGGACACTACGGTGAAAATGGTTAACTTTGTTAAAGCAAGGCCCCTGAACTCTCGTGTATTTTCTACACTATGCAATGCTATGGGCAGCGACCATGTAACGCTTTTACAACATACATAATTGCGCTGGTTATCAAGGGGCAAAGTATTGACACGTTTTTTTGGAATTGAGAGGTGAGCTTAAAGCATTCTTTACTGACCATCATTTTCACTTGTCTGGCTGCTTGCATGATGACGAGTTTCTCACACGACTGGCCTATCTGGGTGATGTTTTTTCTGCCTGAATTATCTGAATCTAGGATTACAGGGACTCTCCACAACTATATTCAATGTGCGGGACAAAATTGAGGCTATGATTAAAAAGTTGGAGCCTTCTATGTCTGCATTAAGGACAACACACAGGTCTTTCCATCATTGTATGATTTTTTGTGTGCAAATGAACTCAAGCTTACAGACAATGTCAAATGTGATATAGCGAAGCACCTAAGTGAGTTGGGTACGCAATTACGCCAGTACTTTCCCGAAATGGATGACACAAACAACTGGATTCGTTATCCTTTCATGCCCTGCCTCCAGTCCACTTACCAATATCTGAACAAGAGAGCCTCATCGAAGTTGCAACAAGCGGTTCTGTGAAAATTGTATTTAATCAGAAGCCACTGCCAGATTTCTGGATTGGGCTGCACTCAGAGTATCCTGACTTGGAAAATTGTGCTGTTAAGCCACTGAGAGCGGCAGGGTAGCCTAGTGGTTAGAGCGTTGGACTAGTAACTTAAAGGCTGCAAGTTCGAATCCCCCAGCTGACAAGGTACAAATCTGAACAGGCAGTTAAGTCATTGAAAATAAGAATTTGTTCTTAATAAATAAAGATTTAAATAAAAAAGACACTGATGCCCTTTGCAACCACGTACCTATGTGAGAGTCTATTCTTGGCCCTCACTCGTATGACACCTAAATACATGCACAGACTGTTTTTGGAAAACGTTTTAAGACTGAGACTCTCCAATACAACCCAACATTGCAGAGTTATGTGCAAGCACATCCTTCTCATTAAACTGTAGTGAGTTTTTCACAATTTCCGATGAACAAATAAGGTTTTATATGCAAGATGGTAAAATAAAGAGCAAAATGATTGATTATTATTATTATATTATTTGTTCCCTGGTCCTAAAAGAGCTCTTTGTCACTTCCCACAAGCCGGGTTGTGACAAAAACTTACACTTGTTCTTATGTTTAATACATGAATCGTAAAGTGTGTGTGTGACAAGCTTACAATGATGGCAAAAAACAACATTTGAGAGTGCGCTGACGCCGGTGCTAAAGGGGGTACGTAGCTGAAGGTTGAATGTTTGAAGGGGTACGGGACTATAAAAAGTTTGGGAACCACTGGCATAGAGGATTAAGGATCTGGCTGTTCTTTAAACGTGTTTCTTTTGAGAAAAAAGGGAAATTGAGGCTCAGGTATACTCTACTAAAAGAGAGTAAATCTTTATTTAGTCCAAATTTATAAATCTAGTCAAATGCAGAATTTAGACTAACTGAAAAAAATAAAATAAACATGGTGTAAAAATGAACTGTTCAACTTTTTAAAAACGCACCCGATATGATTCCGAAATGTGTTCTGGGAAAGTTCTTGCAACATCAGGTGAATGTTTTTTTTCATACTAAAAGAAACATTGTAGATCATCCACACAACTGGACAGTTTTTGTATTTTGGGATGTCCCCACATTGTTCTCACCAGACAGTTCCCACAACCTAATGAAACATTCTGGGAACCTTTAAAGAACAGATTAAATGTGTTCTAGGAACATTCTTGCAACATCAGGCAAGTGTTTTATACAAACATTCTATGAGAACATTTGCCGTGACCGAACAAATGTTCTGGGAACTTGCACAGAACCAATTTTTTGTTTGCTGGGTACACATTACACACACTCATCTCCACTAGGGCTGTTGCGGTGACCGTCTGTCACGAGTCATTAATTATTTATTTTTTTAATCTTTATTTAACTAGGCAAGTCAGTTAAGAACAAATTCTTATGTACAATGACGTCCTAGGAACAGTGGGTTAATTGCCTTGTTCAGGGGCAGAACAACAGATTGTTACCTTGTCAGTTTGGGGATTTGATCTAGCAACCGTTTAGTCACGGTGTTTAGGCTGCTGGCTAAAAAGAAAGTCTGTGTGTGCAAAAAGTGTGTGCAAATGGCATGAGGAGGTAAGGCAATAAGTAGGCCATAGTAGCAGAGTAATTACAATTTAGCATATTAACACTGGAGTGATAGATGTGCAGATGATGATGTGCAAGTAGAAATACTGGTGTACAAAAGAGCAGAAAAGTAAATAAAAACAATATGGGGATGAGGTAGGTAGATTGGGTGCGCTATGTACAGCATAAGCGATTCGTTAGCTGCTCAGATGTTTAAAGTTAGTGAGAGAAATATAAGTCTCCAACTTCAGCGATGTTTGCAATTCATTCCAGTCATTGGCAGCAGAGAACTGGAAGGAAAGGCGGCCAAAGGAGGTGTTGGCTTAGAGGATGACCAGTGAGATATACCTGCTGGAGCGCGTGCTATGGGTGGGTGTTGTTATCGTGACCAGTGAGCTGAGATAAGGCGGAGCTTTACCTAGCATAGACTTATAGATGTCATGGAGCCAGTGGGTCTGGCGACGAATATGTAACGAGGGCCAGCCGACGAGAGCATACAGATCGCAGTGGTAAGTGGTATAAGGGGCTTTGGTGATGAAATGGATGGCACTGTGATAGACTGCATCCAGTTTGCTGAGTAGAGTATTGGAAGCTATTTTGTTAATGACATCGCCGAAGTCGAGGATCAGTAGGGTGGTCAGTTTTACGAGGGTATGTTTTAGAGGTCGACCGATTATGATTTTTCAACACCGATACCGATTATTGGAGGACCAAAAAAGCCGATACCGATTAATCGGCCAACTTTTTTATTGATTTGTAATAATGACAATTACAACAATACTGAATGAACACTTTTTTTTTTTTTGCCCTTTTTCTCCCCAATTTCGTGGAATCCAATTGTTTTAGTAGCTACTATCTTGTCTCATCGCTACAACTCCCGTACGGGCTCGGGAGAGACGAAGGTTGAAAGTCATGCGTCCTCCGATACACAACCCAACCAAACCGCACTGCTTCTTAACACAGTGCGCATCCAACCCGGAAGCCAGCCGCACCAATGTGTCGGAGGAAACACTGTGCACTTGGAAACCTTGGTTAGCGCGCACTGCGCCCGGCCCGCCACAGGAGTCGCTGGTGCGCGGTGAGACAAGGACTATCAATTGTTGGGACTATCATTTGTTTTTCAACAGGACAATGACCCAACACACCTCCAGGCTATGTAAGGGCTATTTGACCAAGAAGGAGAATGATGGAGTGCTGCGCCAGATTACTTGGCCTCCACAATCACAAGACCTCAACCCAATTGAGATGGTTTGGGATGAGTTGAAATGCAGAGTGAAGGAAAAGCAGTCAACAAGTGCACAGAATATGTGGGAACTCCTTCAAGACTGTTGGAAAAGCATTCCAGGTGAAGCTGGTTTAGAGAATGCCAAGAGTGTGCAAAGCTGTCATCAAGGCAAAGGGTGGCTACTTTGAAGAATCTCTAATATAAAATATATTTTGATTTAACACTTTTTTGGTTACTACATGATACCATATGTGTTATTTCATAGTTGTGGTGTCTTCACTATTATTCTACAATGTAGAAAATAGTAAAAAAAATTTAAAAAAACATTGAATGGTACTGTAGGTCATGACTAACATGACCATGTCGAGTAGCCTATGTAAACTGGTAGATGTGGCTTAATGCAGTTGACAGTTGATATTCTGATGTTCTGTTGTTGTTGTGTTGTTCAGGAAGACTCCAGTGATGGAGAAGACTACTCAGGTGAAATGGCAGGTACTGTACTGTTTGACATAATTGATAGTGATCTACTGAGAACTTCAGTTGTTTTTCTATGACTGACAAATGTTTGTATTGATTGTGAACATTGTGGCAAACACATCATATTTTAATATTCTTAATATCTTCTAGTATTATCAACATGATATATCTTGCATGTGTGTGTTCTCTCTGACAGCGCAGTATTATCTAAATACAGATTGTGTTTGTCTGTGTTCTTTTACTCTGACAGCGTGGGGACATTAGTAATTTTGAGTACCTGATGCATTTGAACACTCTGGCTGGTAGAACCTATAGTGACCTCATGCAGTACCCCGTCTTCCCCTGGGTCCTAGCTGACTACAAGTCGGAGGTGAGGAGTAATACTGTCTGTCTCTGTCTGTCTGTGTGTGTGTCTGTCTGTGTGTCTGTCTCTCTGTGTCCATCTCTGTCTCTGTATGTCTCATATCTGTAATAATACTGGCTGTGTAACTACTTATTCAACCTAATTTTGTCATAAAGAGCACATGTTCAACTTAGTAACAAGCATGATTTCCCATCTCAATAATTTAAATTAAGAAAAAGGACTATATGGAAGCTTGTGTGCATCAGGGAGGGGCAATTGAATGCAAGTTTAACCAAAAATGTGAACTTGTTAAAACATTTCTAGCCTATCTATCTATATGTAATATGTAATAATAGTGTTATGCTCCGACGCACTCAGTTTTCCACCACAAAACACCATAAAATGGCCAAATAGAGTATAATCAGCTTACCTGCTTCTACACAATGATTTGAGTATGAGGTGTTTCTTTTGAGAAAATAATGTACAAAATGAGTTTTATCAAATTGAAACAAGAGTTCAGTTCACGTTACAGGGATGACCTTAAACCCACCCATTTTCACCTACCTCATCCCCATACTGTTTTTATTTATTTATTTTTCTGCTCTTTTGCACACCAATATCTCTACCTGTACATAACCTTCTGATCATTTATCACTCCAGTGTTAATCTGCATAATTGTAATTATTTGCCTACCTTCTCATGCCTTTTGCACACAATGTATATATAGACTCCCCTTTTTTCTACTCTGTTATTGACTTGTTAATTGTTTACTCCATGTGTAACTCTGTGTTGTCTGTTCACACTACTATGCTTTGTCTTGGCCAGGTCGCAGTTGCAAATGAGAACTTGTTCTCAACTAGCCTACCTGGTTAAATAAAGGTGAAATAAAAAAAATTAAAAAAAAACCTGAGGGACACATGTAAATTAATCACTATTCACATTAAAGCTGCAATATCTAACTTTTTTGGCGACCCAACCAAATTCACATAGAATGTTTTATTTTTTTTCTCAATGAAAGAAAGTCTAATAAGTAGTAGAACTGTTCTAGTTGTGCTATTTCTATGCTTCCCATTCTTAAGTTTTGTTTGTGCAACTTTTACTTTCAGTTTTGTACACCAGCTTCAAACAGCTGAAAATATCATATTTGGAGTTATGGAAAATAGCGGTTTAGATGGTACAATGATTCTCTACATTATTACTTGCTTGTTTTGTCACAAACTGAAATTTGGCTAAATATTCTAATTTTAGCAACCAGGAAATGGCAGAGCGATTTGTATATAGTGCATCTTTAAATAAGTAATTAATTTGGGCTTTACAATGATGGTGAAAACGTAGGGACAATCTTGGGGTTAAGGGATTTTAAATCTTCCTATAAGTTGGACAAACAGGATGTGGGACATGCCAATAATGGGATTATTTTATGAAAACACACTGCTATTGGAATTTCTAACATGGTTTAGTTAGAGCATAGATGTATGTGATCCAACTGTTTTATCGGCTTTTTATGGTAGTTATGCTGTCGACATCAGGAGGATACGATTTGAGAGCACTAGCTGGCTCCACAAGCTGTAAGTAGCTTTGACTGCATGCTCAGCTGACCGTGCATTCAGAGCCATCCAGTGGCTCACCACACTACAAACTTTATTTTGCCATGTTCCTGTGAAGCAATTATAATGACAGTCCACCACAACATGCTCGAGAGGCTCCTGATTAGCAAGGGGTAGTCTGTTTAATATCATTGTGTATTAAAAACACAGTTTACTATCATTGTGAGGGGTTTTCTCCAGTGGTTTGAAATGGCTATTGGGCTTCCTGGGAAAACTTTGATCGAGGTTGCAGCAGTAACCAAGGGGACAGGGCTTAGCGAAGGGTGAATTGTTATATTATTGATTGCATATTTACATGTCATATACTATTTATTGATAGACCCTGGATCTGACCAAACCGGCGACATTTCGTGACCTCTCGAAACCAATGGGAGCCCAGACAGAGAAGAGGAGAGACATGTTTATTCAGAGATTTAATGAAGTGGAAAATGGTGAAGGTAGTGTACCATACCATGTGCTGATGTTGTACTAACTGCAACCCCTACTGCAACAACTCAACACTTTAATTTCACATTACACTGCCCAAAGTTCTAACATCACTGATATTACATGTGTGGCCTACAATCTGAAGCAATACAGTGTAAAATCACATGATTTTCTCATAGTTCATTGCAGGATGCATTTTGTGTTGTATTGGTTATTCATGTCTGAGTATTTTGGCTATTCTAGGTGACCTGGCAGTGAGGTGTCACTACTGTACCCACTATTCTTCGGCCATCATCGTGTCTTCCTTCCTCGTTCGGATGGAACCCTTCTCACACACCTTTCTGACCCTACAGGTGAGAGGTCAAGGGTCAGTTGCTCTGTTTGGCTCATTACATCTTGGCATGTGCCCCCATTGGCCAGTGTTTTTCAACCAATGTCCAGGAGAGCTACATGGTGTGCAGGCTTTTTTTCTAGACCAACCGGAACACACCTGATTCAGCCAGTTGGTCAGTTGAAGTTGTATTCGTGCAAGGCTGGAACAAAGGCCTGTACATACTGTATCGCTTTTTTCCATAGTACTGTTTCACTGGTGTATGCTGAGCTAAAGAGCAAGCACAGTACATTAAATACAACAAATATTTTACCAGAAAATGTCAAAATAGTATTTTGGGCTTTTCTGTAGATGTCATAAAACGAATAATCCTTAAAAAGATTATCCGGTACTTTTGTATACTTTTTAGCCTGTAGTTCTGAAAGTAGCGCTCACAAGCAAAAAGTGGTCCCTGAAAATTGCGTACTACGTCACATATGTGCACCACGTCATTGCTATCTCTCTATCACTCTGCTATATGTACATCTTGCTAGCTGTCACTCAAATGGCAAGGCGCTGAAGCTCATTGGCCTTTTATTGTCCCCGGCACAAGGTTAACCTGTGTAATGATCATGCTGTTTAATTAGCTTCTTGATATGCTACACCTGTCAGCTGGATGGATTATCTTGGCAAAGGAGAAATGCTTACTAACAGGGATATAAACAAATTTGTGGACACAATATGAGAGAAATCATATTTTTGTGCCTATGGAACTTTTCTCTGATCTTTTTTTTCAGCTCAATTAACATATGTGTATGTTACATACACTTTATATCTTGTGTTTATATATTTGTTCAGTGTATATTAAGCAAATAAATGTGGTAACATTACAAAACAAAAGAAGAATCCCATTTGGTTGTAAAAGCTGCTGATTTCCAGTCTAGGAATCCAATAGATGCTAATGAGAAGGTCTGCATATTTGATAGTCATCATCAAACAATAAAACAATCAAGATATTAGCTTGTTGAAAACACAGTGCTCACTTTTTCCTTTCAACCCCAGACTAGTGTGTGCAGTTGCAGTAATATCTATAACTTGATTTGTGTCCCTAACAGAGTTTAGCCAGTATGGGTGTTATTCTCATTGAATAAAGGTAATTGTTTTGCAGTAAATTACATTCCTCCTCATGGCATCTCTATCAAGGGGTTAGAAGATTTTATGGAAAAATTAAAAGCTTCAGTCAACGTCTGGATGTCAAGAATGAAAACGTGTTTAATATGGTTTAGGTTACTTTATTAAATGTTTATATTCCAAAGTTTGGTTTGCAATGAAAAATGCTGCATCTTCTGCCATTACGCACACATGTGCACGAATGTGTGCACGCAAGAGCACGCGGACATACTGTACATTCTTACCCACTTCTTATGTCAATCCAGCCACACAAAGGTACAGGTAGCTTAAGTAACAATGACATGCCTGTGTGAGTGAATGAGTGGACAGCTAAAGTTGATGTCGCTCTCTCTCTCTGTGTCTCTTTCTCTCTCTGTGTCTCTTTCTCTCTCTCTCTCTCTCTCTCTCTCTCAGGGAGGGTATGACATAGCAGAGAGGATGTTCCATAGTGTGAAGAAGGACTGGGACTCCGCCTCCAGAGACAACATGAGCGATGTCAGAGAGCTGATTCCAGAGTTCTACTACCTACCTGACTTCCTGGTTAACACAAACCACTTCAAACTAGGTGTGTATTGTGTGTGTGTGTGTGTGTGTGTGTATTTTGATGGTGAATATGTATTCTGAAGATGGTTGTGTCTGTCTCCAGGCTGTATGCAGGACGGTACCACTCTAGGGGACGTTGTCCTCCCTCCCTGGGCTAAGGGAGACCCCCGGGAGTTCATCAGAGTTCACCGGGAGGTCAGTTGCCTTTCACGCATGCTGTTAGTTGTACACCAAACATATCTTCTAGTCTGCCGACCACGTAAAGTTGCCATGAATACAAGAAGTACAGTAGGAAGAAACATTTACTGTTACATTTATATTTTTTGTATTTTTCACCTGAGAAACATTCCCACAAACACCCACAGTGCATCACGCCTGGAAAAGTTTAGGGGTTAAGTGCCTTTCTAAGGAGGCACAATGGTTTGAGATAGCACAGGGATGTCGGTTCTTGTCATTCTAATTCTATATTTTTAGGACTGACTGCTCTCAGTGTGCTAGTGTTTTAGCTGTTATCCATCTTAGTGGAGATATCCCTTATTCTTTAGGCCCAGACACTTCTTAACAATTTTAAAGAAAGTGGTAAACATTCATGCTGTCCCGTTAAGTTGGGCTCGGGGTTGAACCAGAAAGAGTGAAATTGTTTTCTGCACTTAAATAGATAATCAGCTCTTGTGCTCATCAACAAATGCCTATTATAAATGGGTTAAAGGCTTGTTTTACTGTGTTTAAAACCACTGGCATTACAGGATAACAGGCTTTTCAGAGCCATTAAGAACACACACAATACACTCTCTCATAACTCTGTTACTACTGCCTGACACTCGGGATGAATGCCTGCTCTCTCTCTCTATTTTTCTCTCTCTTTTTTCCCCCTTTCACTCTCGCTATATTTCCTCCCCCTCCACTCCACTCCAGGCCTGTATGGTTTTTATCAGTCTGTAATCTCATAAAATCTCATATTGCCTCCAATTCCCACCAAATTAGCTGTTTTAGCTGCATGTTTATTCTTCCTGATATGCAAATTAACTCCATATGGAACAATATGAACAATAGAAAGCAGTTATGAGACTGAGATCTGTTGTTATTAAGGTCTCCTTAACGGAGACTTCTGGTCATAATGTCCACTATTTCTAATGTTCAAAACATGTCTCTAATTCAAGCTAATTCAAGGCAAATGATTCTGTAATTCTGTGATTCGGTCATGATGAGAGTATTAGCTCACAACATTTTCCTGCTCCTCACTTTTAAATGGACTCATGTAGGAAATCATACCTGAGTAATCTGATAGATACTGGGCTTTCTAATGAGTTTCTGTTTCCTTGTTCACACTTTGAGTCATAATTCAGAGGTTATAAAAGGCTTAGATTTGTTTGTATCCCATACTGTTGCGGATGAATGATGGTTTTAGGGTTAACTCTCCTATCCGAGTTGCTCCTGGTTTGCATGTGGCTAGAAGGCCCTCCTCGTACATTTTCATATATTCAACCATACTGTAAATGCCAGTCAACAAAGAATTGGATGTTTCTTGAGTGCATTTATATTACTGTGCGTGTGTCTGTCTGTCCGTCCGTCCATCCATCCGTATGTTCATACAGTGGTTGCAAACTTAAAGTTTGGAGATTATGCTACATAGAGGTAATTTGTGGTTTAGTACAATACCCTGCGTCACTGCTTCAATGCTCCAGACCACCGCAAGGGGGAGTTAGAGCACTGTTTATGCTTTTGAGAGCCATATAGATTGCAAAAGATTTTCAATGGCATGTTTTATGAATTGACACACAATTTTCCGTTCCCCCTGAACAATAGTGTAAGAATTGCTTGTCCTCTGTCTTGCACGCACACCCAAAAAAAGGCACTTATTTTTTTGTTTATACTTGATCCGAACAAGCTGTTACTGGATTGTAGCGTATTACTAACTAAAACTGTTGTAACATTACGGTTTTAATTCTAAGAGAAACTAAAATGACCTGGACCTGGATGCTATGTACAGTATCATAGTCTCTAAAAGGAAAAATATTACCACCGTCTCTTGCGCATGTCATTTTCCTTTTTATAATGCATCCTTATTTACAAAGCGATTATTATTATTATTAGATATTCTCACAGTGCATATTTGTAAACCCCAAACTCTAAAAGTAATTGGAAAGGTAGATGCAAATTATTTGTGACATTGTTGTTACAATAAAGAATGTAAACAATATGCTGTGTTTTTATTTACAGTAGTGATGGACAGCTGGAGGAATTTTGAAAACAGGTTTTTTTGCAACTGCAAATTATCAGAGAACCATATAGATTGCAAAATAGATGGGAAGAGATTCCAACTCACATGGTTTTGAATTGACATGCAACTCTTCAAAGCCCAGCTGCTGGAGGTGCGAAAATCCCCCAACAGTTCTTTATCAACATCTTTATGCTTTCATTAATAAAATAAAGAGAAAAAATATACTCAAAAAGCAGATGTTTATTTAAACTACATTTTAGTTGCACTCCCCCCCCCAGCTCCACGACCACAGGCCAAACCTTGCTGAGATGATCAATGTATTTGTTGCACTGTTGTATCGGCTATTTCTCAAGCCAAAACATCTTGATGGCCTTCACCAGTTGGGGCGGCAGGTAGCCTAGTGGTTAGAGCATTGGGCCAGTAACCAAAAAGTTGCTAGATCGAATCCCCGAGCTGACAAAGTAAAAATCTGTCATTCTGCCCCTGAACAAGGCAGTTAACCCACTGTTCCTAGGCTTTCATTGTAAATACGAATTCTTTCTTACTTTTTTATATTTTTTTTTAATACAAACAAACTTACAAACAGAAATTAAACAAAAAAGCTCAGTTTAAACCAAGAGGTTAGGTTCCACACATGGAACGTACAGTGTAGATCTGAAATACATACATCCCGTCATTCTACGAGAATCCTTGCAGCATAATAGCTGATACCTCAGGTTCTAGGTAATTTAGATAAGGTTCCCATACTTTGTAGAACTGGTCTGTTTTAGAATGCAATATACATGTCAGATATTCCAGAGGCACCCATTCAAATAGTATCTTATGCCAATCTTTAATAGAAGGAACCTTATCACTAATCCACTGTAAAAGGATGTTTTTCCTCGCTGCGAAGGTAAGGATGTTGTAAAGCCTCCTTTTACCCACAGAAGTAACCTGCCTACTAGGGAGACCTAACAGTAAAGAAACTGGGTCCAATTCTAGATCAACCCCTAGGATCTTTTCAATTTCTTGCAGAACAGTATCTTTGTATTTTGGTACATGACCATAAACAATGTGTTAGAGTGCCTGTATCAGTTTTGCATTTAAGACACTGATGGGAAGAGGAAGTGGGGCTAAAAGCATGTCTGCGATTTGGGGATATATGCAATCTGTGCATTATTCTTAATTGTATTGCTCTAGTACGATTACATATAGATATTGTTTTTGCATATCTCCAAATGTCCTCCCACATCTCTTCGTCAATAGTAACAGACAATTATTTCTCCCACACTTGTTTCACCCTCTGTGTGTTGACAGCAGAAAGGGACCTTAAAGTATCATAAAACAGACTTACAGACATTTTCCTTTGTGGGAAAAAAAGCATTCTTTCAATGACAGACACATCAGGGTTACCAATTAAGGTGGTGCTCTTCAGGATATAATGTCTTACTTGTAGGAAGCATATCCCACAACACAAATATTGCATCTGCGTCCTCGATTATCCAAGTCGTCAATGTGCTCCGCCATTTCGCGCACCTGTTTCTCAAGTGCTTTTATCTTAGC
Organism: Oncorhynchus mykiss; assembly: GCF_057628025.1. Taxonomy (NCBI): domain Eukaryota; kingdom Metazoa; phylum Chordata; class Actinopteri; order Salmoniformes; family Salmonidae; genus Oncorhynchus; species Oncorhynchus mykiss. Next base: position 2,223,535 of record NC_143044.1, read on the forward strand.
GTCCATAGATGTAGTTGAAGTTTCCACTGCATCAATTCTTCCTTCCGCCTCAACAACACGTTCCACAACCCTCTGTAGTTCAGCTGAATGGCCTGCTATTGCTTCCAAGACCGTTCTTATCTTAGCATCGATCACTTTAGTAATGTTATCAGTCATCTTTTGAATCACCAGGTCCATTGTGCCTGTGTCCGCAATGGTGCTAGCCTCGCTAACGTTAGCTAGCTCCTCATGCACATCCACAGGGGTGGTGGTTTTGGTCGACTTCTTAGTAGTTCTGTTGGGCATGTTGTCGGAGATTTTTGCGAAAAAGCCGTCAAGACTCATTATATGGTAACTTATTTAGCCAATTCTACCACTTTTTCAAGCTAGGAGATTAATGTAAAAATATAAATTTACGAATCCCACGAGAGCTCGCTGAAACACCGCGAGAGTGGCAGAGTTACGGACTCATGTTTTCAGTTGATGCCAAACAAGTTAGATTGGGTTTAAATCAGGAGACCTATACATGTAGAGATGAAATACATATTTTGAGATCTACTGTAGGCCTACCGTAGGGGTTGTAGGTCTTTTATTTATTTATTTATATTTTACAACATAAAGGTCTACTTACTCTGCTGGCGTCTTCAGCCAGTTTATGCCCTCATTTGCAATGCAAACCCGGGCAGCAGTGTGTTTTGGGTCATGGTCTGCATTTGGAAAAGAAAAAAAAACATTTAGCCTAACAGCCAACATTAGGTACAATAATATAAATATAAATGTTCAGTTATGTTTAGGCCTATGTAAATAGGCCTAAACATAACAAAATAAGTAGTCACTCGCTGCTTGATGAAATCTTCCATCACCTCTGTGACAATGCTGCGGTTAATTCTTTGTCTTCCTTGCCTGGTGGCGGCCCGTCAGGAAGTCCAGAATCCAGTTGCTGAAGGAGGTGTTTGGTCCCAGGGTCCTTGATGAGCTTTGAGGGCACTATGGTGTTGAACGCTGAGCTGTAGTCAATGAATGGCATTCTGACATAGGATTTGAAGCAATAGCCTGCCGGGTAACTGTTTTAGCACCATTTCACGCTGCTCTGAGACAAGCATGGGACTGGTCTTGATAAAACAATGAGATTTTTATTTTCACTGAATCGCTGTTTGGGTGTTGGTTAGCCTACAATTAGGGTGTGGAAACGGCCATGTTGTACAGTGCCAGGGTTTTGTTTGTCATAGAAACACCATAATATTAATCATACTTTTGAAGTTAAATTTAAAATCAATCCCATATACCATGTTCTTACAAAAAAACGTTTTTAAATTCTTTAGTACAGCCAATATTACAAAAAGTCATGCTTCTCAAAGATGAAAGCCCTCTCGTGGTCATACTAGCACTAACTAGCATTATATTATAGCATTGTACATAGACTTATTTTTCTACTGTATTATTGACTGTATGTTTGTTTTACTCCATGTGTAACTCTGTGTTGTTGTATGTGTCGAACTGCTTTGCTTTATCTTGGCCAGGTCGTAATTGTAAATGAGAACTTGTTCTCAACTTGCCTACCTGGTTAAATAAAGGTGAAAAAAAATATATATATATATATATATATATATATATATATATTAATGACAACAATGGTTGACAATTAAATAACGTGCCATAGAATTCTGCGGCAGCCCTCAATGTGTGTTGCAGTATGACACAACTTTTACAGGAAGAACCACTGTATGTGGGTGCATGTGCGTTTGTGTTTTATCTTACTATTTTGCTCTGTCCCCCAGGCTCTGGAGAGTGAGTATGTTAGCTCCCACCTCCACCTGTGGATCGACCTGATCTTTGGGCACTGCCAGCAGGGACCAGCCGCTGTAGAGTCCCTCAACACATTCCACCCCTACTTCTACGCCCAGAGAGGGAAAGGGACAAGGGGGCAGGATGCACTCAGAGACCCCCTTATCAAGAGTACCATCCAGGGATATGTCAATAACTTTGGACAGGTTCCCAAACAGGTAGGAAGGAGAGAAGCCTTGACAATCTAACATTACACATATCTAGGAGGTACTGGTTGTAGAAATGGGGTATATTTCAGTTGGCTCTTGATTTGTGCCAGATTTAGCCAGTGATGGCCAAAGTGAGGGTTGTCTCTATGAATGACCTCTACCCTTTGACACCTCAGCTGTTCAACAAGCCCCACCCTCCTCGTGCCGGCTCAAAAAAGGAGGGATCAGCACCCGCCCAGCCAACCCCCTTTTTCTTCAGACTGGACAAGCTCAAACCCTCCATTCAACCATTCAAAGGTAAAGTTCCAATTATAACACGATCATAACATTACTCAAACTTTCTGTACCACTCTAAACACTGTCTAGCACTATTCAATCCCACACAAACCGTATCCAAGCACTTCTCTAACAATACCCCAAAACAGTAGAATCAGGAGTGCTGTGCTTTACTTTTCTGACTTTATTTTCCCTGTGGGGAAGAATTGTTTGTAGTACTATGTGGAAATCACAGAAGGCTGCTGAGCGGAGGACTTCTCATAATAATGAATGGAACGGTATCAAACCCATGGAAACCATGTGCTTGATGAGTTCGATCACCATCCCAAAAATTCAGTTCCAGCCATTGCTATGAGCCCGTCCTCCCCAATTAAGGTGCCACCAATCTCCTGTTGTGAATATTTAAAAGGCGTTACAAAGAACTAGACTTGTATACAGAAGTGCGAGCGTATGCAGTGTGTGTACGCAAGAAAGACTCATGCATTTAATCATTTTCATTCACCTTATTATTTCAAAATAAAGTTTTTGTACCTCAATTATTTCATCTAACAGCGTTCCTCAATTATTTTATATACTAGATGGGCCAGGTCCATAGGGAGCAATAGGAAGAGGTTGGCTAGACACTCTTCATAGGGTAATTTACCCAGCACACACACACAGATCTGCTACTACGGACCTAAAATATTGAGATGGACCCACCAGCGAAGCCTTGCTTAATAATCGGATTAGCCATTCTGAAGGAGATGAGCTGAATGTGTGTGTATGTTGAGGCGATGCATACCTCCCTGCATATTACATCTCAGAGTGTTGTCTGAACAAGAAGCATGTAGAGATGACTAGAGAGAAAGATATTAAGGTGATATTAAAGGATATTATTAAGGGTAATGCTGAAACATTCTCCAGGCTCTTTCTGCTTCCAGGGGATTTGGAAGGTAAAGGTGGCGATAGGAAAATAAATATTTTTCCCATCCAGGTTGGAGAAGATCAATTAAAGGCACAATTACAGGACGCCAGATACACAAACATCCTGATCCTTATAAAGGTGTATGTGTATCCCCTAGGGCAGGGTGGCAGTGTATGGTCTGCAATGCAATATGGGATATTCATTTAATTGAATGAAATTCCGCAGAAGTTGGGAAACTCTTTCATGTGATGGTTTTGAAGTAGGACTATTATTATTATTTTCCCAGGTAATTTGATCCATGTACTTGGTGGCAGGGATTAAGTGTAGCCGATACTACGCCATCTAAGTTTACTAAGGAACTCTTTCCATAAATATATAGCACACAGATACAAACAATCTGGTGGGAGCGTGCAACCTGGTTCACACAGACTGGAGGCTGAGACTGAAATAACGCGAGGAGATTTTATGGAGTTAAAAACATTTTAACCTTTATTTAACTAGGCAGGTCAGTTAAGTTAATAACAAATTCTTATTTTCAATGACGGTGGCTTAGGAACAGTGGGTTAACTGCCTTATTCAGGGGCAGAACGACATATTTTTACCTTGTCAGCTCGGGGATTTGATCTTGCAACCTTTCGGTTATTAGTCCAACCCCTAACCAATAGGTTACCTGCCGCCTATAACGAGTTCTAGGGGAGTCGTGTAAAGGCCACCCATAACATCCACATAACTGCAAGACAGAGACAACTGGTGACAGTATGATTGTCTGAATCACTGAATAACTCGGTCTATCAGTCCATATTATATCGTAAGGAATAACAGCAATTCAACCAGCTCAAGGACTAAACCAACTCAAATCAAAATGGTGCCAAACACTAAAGAAAAAAACATTCAAATCAATAGCTAAATTTAAACTGTAATGTTATTTGCGTAACCCTGGTTCTGATAATATGTGTGAGATATATCACTATGGGGATTTGCTTTAGTGGATTCTATAACTAAAGTACCAATCACAGTCTGTTGGAGACTGACAGACTGGTAATTCTCTATCATGCCTCTCTTCATTGTGCTCTAGCGAGCAAGGAAACACAGTGAAATATCTCACTCATATTATCATAGAACCATGGTTATGCAAGTAAAGCTAAGTTCTATTTGAAATATATTGTTTTGATATCTCACTATGGGGAAATAGTCTACCCCCATATCGAGACATGCTCTCCAAAGCCAGACTATTTCCAACCCTTCAGAAGCTCTGACACTAAGGAAGTATATACCAACAAAAGTGCAGTGACATCCAGCAGGTAAAAACCTCATAAATGTATCAGGTGTGGTTCAAATAGCCATAGTGATAATCTATTGTTGAAGGAGATGCTTTTGGACCAGCGGAGGCTTCTGAGTTTAGGACGGCTCATAATAATGGAACGGAATGAATGGAATGGCATCAACACATGGAAAGCATGTGTTTGTTGTATTTGATACCATTCCACTAATTCCGCTGCAGGCATTACCATGAGCCTGTCCTCCCCAATTAAGGTGCCACCAACCTCTAGGGTTTCGAATGGTGCCCAAGAAGTGGTCATACTTCTGATGGAATGAGCCCTTCCGGGCCGCAACCCTTGCTGTCATTCTTTCCAACATAACAGCCTCCTCTACCCAAAAGAACAGTGAGAGAGAGGCCTCCCCTTGCAGGAAGGTGCCCAAGAAACAAAGAGGTAGTTCTAGCTCTTCTCCAATACTCTCGCTCCATCCAAGTTAAGACGAAACAAGCATAGTTGTTGCTAACCTTGTGCATAAAAGTTGGGGTCAGGTAACAAGGTAACCTAGGAGAACCCGGGGCAACTGTAGGCACGAATTGTGGACTGATATGTCGTGCAGCTCACTCGCTTGCAGGCGGGCAGACTGCACAGAAGGAGAGGTGTTACCTCTCCGCACTTTCCATCGGCTGTCAGGAAGCCTCAAGCGCAGTAGAAAAGTCCCAAGACTGGGCTAAATGTCTGGAGACTAGGCGCCTGGAGACTAGGCGCAAGTGATGCGCATACTCTTTCATTGACTATAGCTCAGCCTTCAATACCATAGTACCTTCCAAGCTCATCATTAAGCTTGGGGCCCTGGGTCTGAACCCTGCCCTGTGCAACTGGGTCCTGGACTTCCTGACGGGTCAGCCCCAGGTGGTGAAGGCAGGAAACACCCCCACTTCGCTGATCCTCAACACAGGGACCCCACAAGGGTGCGTGCTCAGCCCCCTCCTGTTCTCCTTAGTGGAGGACTGCGTGGCCACGCATGCCTCCATTTCAATCATTACGTTCGCAGACGACACAACAGTTGTAGGCCTGATTACCAACAATGACAATAAAGACTATAGGGAGGAGGTGAGGACTCTGGCGGAGTGGTACCAGGAAAATAACCTCTCCCTCAACGTCAACAAAATGAAAGAGCTGATTGTGGACTTCAGGAAACAGCAGAGAGAGCAGTGAAGAAGGTGAAAAGCGACAGCATCTCTTCAACCTCAGGAGGCTGAAGAAATTTGGCTTGGCCCCTAAGATCTTCACAAACTTTTAAAGGTGCACAATTGAGAGCATCCTGTCGAGCTGTATCGCCGCCTGGTACGGCAACAGCACTACCCACAACCGCAGGGCTCTCCAGAGGGTGGTGCGGTCTCCCCAACACATAACCGGCGGCACACTGCCTGCCCTCCAGGACACCTACAGCACCCGATGTCACAGGATGGCCAAAAAGATCATCAAGGACATGAACCACCCGAGCCACGGCCTGTTCACCCCCCTACCATCCAGAAGGCGAGGTCAGTACAGATGAATCAAAGCTGTGACCAAGAGACATCAGACTGTTAAATAGCCATCGTTAGCCTGCACCTTAGAGGCTCCTGCCCTATATACATTGACATGGAATCACTGGTCACTTTATAAATGGAACACTGGTCACTTTATAAATGGAACACTAGTCACTTTAATAATGTTTACATACTGCTTTACTCATTTCAAATGTATATACTGTATTCTACTCTACTGTATTTTAGTCAATGCCATGTCGACATTGATTTTCCTAACATTTATATATTTCTTAACTCCATTCTTTAACTTTAGATTTGTTTGTATTGTTGTGAATTGTTAGGTATTCCTGCACTGTTGGAGCTAGGAACACAAAAATCTCACTACACCTGCAGTAACATCTGCTAAATATGTGTATGTGACCAATACAATTTGATTTGATTTGATATAACCATACTGTGTAACTATCAGAGCCTGCATGACAGGCCAAGATAGTGGTTTAAACGGACGTTGACAGAAATGATCTGTTCAGGTCATATCACTTCTCAGAAGAGCATTACTAATTTCCACAGTGAATGTAAAGAGTGGCGCTTTTGATGATATCAAGTGGCATATTTGTCGCATTCAGTCTTTACCTCTCATGGGCCACACCCAGAAGGTCATAGTGCTAGGTGAGGGTGGTACATTTTTCTGTGCGCATGGGACCGACGATCCTTGCATAATGGCAACCGCCAGGGATGGTTGTAAGCAAGAGAGTGATATCCACCAACCATCTCCATCGCCTGGGGGGCTTGAAGATGAGAGATAAGATAATCTGTATAGATGGGTGGTTAGTTGCAACGTCACAAAAGAACGATGTGCAACAGAAGTGAGCATGTTGTTGTGATTCTGGATGGACAGATTGCTAGCATGAATGATAAGAACCTGCCACGAGGGGAATCGTAAATGGCTCATTTCAGCTTGTTTCGTCTTGTTCTGAGTGATTTCATGTCAATGCTAATATGGCTCAAATTCGCTAACTAGCTAACAACAACTGTAACGATGTATTTGAGAGATAACAAGTGCTTATTGTGCAAATGTTTTTGTCAACACAGACTGGTGCGCGATGACCATACTATTTTCCAGGAGAGTTTCCATCTGTATTTTTCATATTTACCACCACAAACCGATGCTGGCACTAAGACCACACTCAGCGAGCTGTATAAGGCCATAAGAAAAGAAGAAAAAGCTCATCCAGAAGAGGCGCTCCTAGTGGCCGTGGACTTTAATGTAGGCAAACTTAAATCTGTTTTAGCTCCTTTCTACCAGCACATCACATGTGCAACCAGAGGAAACAAAACTCTAGACCACCTTCACTCCACACACAGAGACGCATACAAATCTCTCCCTCGCCCTCCATTTGGTAAATCCGACCATAATTCTATCCTGCTGATTCCTGCTTACATGTAAAAACTGAAGCAGGAAGTACCAGTGACGCGCTCAATACTGTTTTGCTAGCACAGACTGGAATATGTTCCGGGATTCATCCAATAGCATTGAGTAGTGTGTCACCTCAGTCACCGGCTTCATCAATAACTACATGGACGACGTCGTCCCCACAGTGACTGTATGTACATATCCCAACCAGAAGCCATGGATTACAGGCAACATCTGTACTGAGCTAAAGGCTAGAGCTGCTACTTTCAAGGAGTGGGACACTAATCTGGACGTTTTTAAGAAATCCTGATATTGCCTGAGACGAACCATCAAACAGGCAAAGCGTCAATACAGGACTGAGATTGAATCCTAATACACCGGCTCTGAAGCTCGTCGGATGTGGCTTGCAATCTATTACAGAATACAAAGGGAACTATGTGTGATCACGCTCTCCGTAGCCAATGTGAGCAAGATCTTTAAACAGGTCAAAATTCACAAGTCCGTGGAGCCAGATGGATGACTGAGGTGACACAATACAGAGTTTAGTGCGTATGGCCCAGTACATCACTGGTTCCAAGCTTCCTGCCAGTCAGGACCTATATACTAGGCTGTGTCAGAGGAATGCCTAAAAAATGGACAGACTCCAATCACCTAAGTCATAGACTGTTCTCTCTGCTACCGCAAGGCAAGTGGTACCGGAGCGTCAAGTCTAGACCCAACAGCTTCCACCCTAAAGCCATAAGATCGCTGAACAATTAATCAAATGGCCACCCGGACTATTTACATTGACACCCTCCCCCCCTTTGATTTTACACTGCTGCTACTCAGGGTTTATTATCTATGCATAGTCACTTTACCTAGTCTACCTACCTATGTACAAATTACATGAACTAACTTGTACCCCCACACATTGACTTGGTACTTCCTGCCTAGCTTCTCAAGAAACTTTCCCGCCTCGACTGGTGTTTCAAAAATGTAGGAACAATCGCCGTGGGAGACCCCTATGCGCGCTGGAAAGATGATTCCATACCGGATAGCCTTAGCCCGTTAGCCACTGCTTGACACTGTCGAAGCGTTTCTGCTGCTTGTGAACTGACTTCCATGGAGAGATCTGGGAAGAACATAACTTACCGATTCTTGTAGAGTACTCTCCCTTTCGCCCTAGCTGCATTCATCACGTGCATCGTATCTTTATAGTTTAAGAACTTCCTTATCAAAGCCCTCAGGGGTGCGTTGAGGACGTATCATGGGCCAGAATTCCGATGAGCTCTCTCAATGATAAAAGTAGAGCGGAGTGGCCTCAGGATGCCACCGCTCTAGGAATGAGCAAGCATCGCTCCCCTCAGCACCTTCAGGGAGATGTACTAGTCTCAAGTTCGATCTCCTGCTGCGGCCCTCCAAATCAACTAGTTTAGAGGTAAGCGATTCAACCTTTTCCACAAGAGCGGTGGTCGTTGCCTGCATGGCTATAACGTTGTCTTCGGTTCCAGAGATGCGTACCTTAGCCTGAGAGATTTGCCCAGCACATACTTTGACTTCAATTTTAACGTTGTCTACTGCAGACAGTACATTTTCAAATTTGATGTAGAATTATACATTGATATCTTTGATGGCCTTGAGGATTTCGGAGCTAAATGCACGTGTTTATTGCCTCAGTCCTGCTTCCACCACTAGCACATGAAGCTAGCACCGCGTCTTCGTCCTCAGACTCTAAACTTTCACTCCGTAAGTCTGGCTTTTTGGTGTGACTTTTCCTTGTCGGCATTGTGGGTTTTGGAAGCCAATAATCTATTACTGCCTTTCCTGGTACATTAAGCTTAAACCTCCTGTTGTGTTCCTTTCTTGTTAATTAATTCTGTGTTCCCGGTTCAAAATGACCGCCCCATTATAGGTGATTATAAATCCACAATAATACATATATTATCACCTAATGTTGTGTTAGATCTTTTTATCAACTTAAGTTCTTGTGAAGATTACACGTTTTGAACTTCTACTTGCTATTCATGGCCTGTAAGCCTCATTGACCTGAGCTCATACAAGTAGTTTTTGAGTTTAAAAAAAGCATAATACATGGATTATTTTGACTATAACAAATACTCAGATGAAACATTGTGCTATTTACCACAGACTACTTTGTGTCTAAGTTTAACAAGGTCTTACTCCTCCTCACCAGTGTCATGATCAAAGATATGATCAAGAGCCTCATCACATACAGTATATCGTTTGGTCGTTGTGAGCAAGGCCTCAAAAAAGCTTTATATACCAGAGCAGCTCTATATATTATTTAAACAATGTTGCGATTGTTTGTGAGAAAACCAACAGGTGTGGTTCCCATGGAGTAAAGATTCTATTGGGGAAAGGTTCCCGTGGAGGTTGCCAAGGAAGCCAAAAAGGGGATTTAATAAAAATAAAAAATGATTTCACCTTTATTTAATTAACCAGGTAAGCCAGTTGAGAACAAGTTCTCATTTACAACTGCGACCTGGACAAGATAAAGCAAAGCAGTGCGACACAACCAACACATGGGATAAACAAACATACAGTCAATAACACAATAGAAAAATCTATATACAGTGTGTGCAAATGTAGTAAGATTAGGGAGGTAAGGCAATAAATAGGCAAGTGGCGAATGACAATTTAGCAATTAAACACTGGAGTGATAGATGTGCAGAAGATGAATGTACAAGTAGAGATACTGGGGTGCAAAGGAGCAAAAAATGTAATAACAATATGGGGATGAGGTAGTTGGGTGGGCTATTTACAGATGAGCTGTGTACAGGTGCAGATGTGTGTACAGGAGTGAGGTGTGCGTGTGCGTGTGTGTGTGTGCCCAGGCTGCGACATTACCGCTAGTCCAGGCAAGCTACCAGAGTTGCTTTCTGATTTCTCTATTGTCTGTTGCCTGACCCAGTAGGCCAGATAGTTTTTGGGGACAGAGAGGTTCTTATCTTAGAGAACAACAAACTTCTCCTACGTCCCTCTGGACTTATTTTACCTCCTTCTATTCATATCCCGATCTCTTCTTCTCCTCACCCTTTCCCTATCTTCTCTTCCTCCCCTTCAGAGCTCCTTCGTGGTCCAGTAGGCCAGGTGGTTTGTTTGGACAAAGAGGTTTTGGTCGTAGAGAAGAACAGACTACTGATCCCTCCTCTGTGGAATGTCTACTTCTCCTGGGGCTTCCCTGATAACTCCTGCTCCTTCGGACACTACACCACTGAGAAAGTATGTACACTATGGAGGCCTTTTATTCACTTACTCACACTAACAAATGTTCAAGTAGATTGCCATCCATCCATCATGAGGTAGCAACATGACATGAAGCTTTAAAGTTGGCCAAACCATTTCCAACATAGACAATGACTAACATTTGTGTGTGTATTTCTATTTCCCTCTCCTAGACCTTTGCTGTATGTGAGAGTATGTGTGACTGGGGGAAGATGCTGTGTGCAGCGTGTCCCAACCAAGCTACCATAGTCACTGCTGGGATCAGCTCAGTGGTGTGTGTGTGGGATGTTTCCATCAGCAAGGACAAACTCACTCACATGAAACTCAGACAGGTGTGTGTGATGTGGTGTGAGAGTGATGTGGTGTGAGAATGTATCTAGCCCAATACACAGTAAAATGTGTGTGTGTTTGATAAAGTGAATCTCATATTGGTCTCCCAGGCGCTGTATGGTCATACCGATGCAGTAACGTGTCTGGCGGTGTCTGAGGTTCATGGAGTGATAGCCAGCGGTTCGCGTGACCTGACCTGTATACTGTGGGACCTTGAGGAACTCAACTACATCACTCAGCTACCTGGACACAAGGCTAGCATCACAGCACTTGCTATCAATGACCTCACGGTGAGTCTACACTCTCTTTTTACCTCTTTCACATCATTATCTCTCTCTATTTTTTCTCTTTTTCTCCCCCCACAAAGTCCAGAATCCATGTGCTAACTATCAACAACATCTGAGAGTTGACCTCTTTCTATACCTCCTTTTGCATCCGTCTATCGCTTTTCTTTCCACTTTCTATTTCTCTCTTCAGTGGGATCCTGTTGGATCCTGCCTGCTGACTGATAAACTAATATTTTTTAAAGTACCACACAAGTACATAGGGACCATCGTCGTTTAGCCAGTCTATTGCACGAGCATTCCTGGAACTCAGAATGAGGAAGGGAGGATTTCCTTTTCTGGCTGCACACACATCCTCTACTATGCTCGGTGCTCATAGGTCTACCATGTGTGTGGTTACTGATAGAGACACTTTTCCGTTCATTCCCTCATTTGTTTGTATTTGTATTTATTATGGATCCCCATTAGTTGCTGCTATAGCCGTGTGTGTGTGTGTGTCTCTGTGTGTGTGTGTCTGTGTGTGTGTGCCAATGTTTGTGTTGCTTCACAGTCCCGCTGTTCCATAATGTGTTACTTGTTTTATCTGTTTTTTAAATCTAATTTTACTGCTTGCATCAGTTACTTGATGTGGAATAGAGTCCCATGTAGTCATGGCTCTATGTAGTACGGTGAGCCTCCCGTAGTCTTTTCTGCACTTGGGGATTTGTAGCATGGCCAACCCTTTTTACCTGTGTATGTTAACCCTCTCCTTCAGGGTGAGATAGCATCGTGTGCAGGGCCGGTCCTGTACCTGTGGAGTATGAAGGGTCAGTTACTCACCTGGCTCGACACATCCTGTGGCTCTGATGTCACTTCCTGCAGCTCAGATGGGGACATCCTGTCTGTCTGCTTCACTCAGAGACACGAGTGGGATCCACAAAACGTTATAGTCACTGGCTGTGCTGACGGGATAGTGAGGGTAAGAGAGTGAGAGTGTGTGTTTGCTAGTTCTTATTCGACAATGTATGTATGTGTGTCTTGCCTACTACTTACTAAAACTACCTAATGTGTACTAATCATACTAAATACTATTTATAACTTACTGTTTAGTAGAAATGTATGCCGTAAGCATCAAATAATAATGAGAATGCGTCAAATAATGCAAAATTCGTTCATTTTGTACAATGCGTCCCCTTATATGATTATCAGCTTAATTAACAGCTTATGTCAAACACACGTGGGTTTGAAAATACTTTGTTTGTCTCACTAGTTTGCAGCGGATTCTACTAAATTGAAAGGCAGAGATGAGTTTGACATCCTGGCATTTAAATCATATCAAATTGTTGAGATTTCATATACTATAAAACCTTATATTATCGCACAGCTTATCAGCCTACTACTTAGAACACAAATACGAGTATTCGGACACGGCCTGATTGTTTGTTTGTGTGTGTGTGCATGCGCATCAGGGTGTTGTGGGAGGTTTGCGTGTGTATGCACGTGCCTATGTGCATGTGTGTCTGTCTTTAATGCGTTCAGTTATGTTGGATTTTTTGTGTGTAACAGATCTGGAGGACGGAGTACACTAGAACATCACCTGATCCTCCACAGCAGCCCACATCCCCAGGACAGGATCAGTCTGCAATGACCACAGACGGTAATGCTAATGCTAATTTCATGCTAATAACAACAAGACAGAATTATTCCTCAAATGAGAAGAATATGATTTTTTAAAACACTTCTGGTTCATAATCAAATAAGTGCTTTTACACTCCCCCAGATATACATTTGGACAGTGAAGCTAAAACTTTTAATTTGGCTCTATACTTGAAGAATTTTGGATTTGAGATCAAATGTTTCATATGAGGCGACAGAACAAAATGTCACATTTTATTTGAGGGTATTTTTATACATATCTGTTTTAGAGTTTTTAAATTAAAGCACTTTATGTATCTAGTACCCCCATTTGAAGGTGTCATAAGAATTTGGACAACTCACTTAAAGGGCTCTATTTTCAGGTAGTACTAGTGTCAAACACACGTTAGTTTGCATTTCGTCATGTAGAAACTTGCTCACTGACATTTTTCAGCCCTAACGCTATGTTCGGCAATATACCTGTCTAACATCAGCTCGCTTGCGCTGAGGTGGGAGGGGTGGCAATATTTGAAGTGTGTCCTTTAATAGCGCTAATGGGAAGTTTAAAGACACACAAAAAGCAGGTCTTTAACGGTATCGCAGTTTATAATGGCATGGATTTTGAGAGCGGAAGTGCAGCCTATCCAGCCTATCCTATCCAGCCTATCCAGGAGAGATGTGCCCTTTGTGCCAGTGTGTGCTAGCAAAACAGTCCTGTAGCTTAGCATCTGCTACATCTGTGACTAGATTTTTGCTTGTAAGCAGGAATCAGGAGGATAGAATTATGGTCAGATTTGCCAAATGGAGAGCTTTGTATGCATCTCTGTGTGTGGAGTATAGGTGGTCCAGAGTTATTTTTCCTCTGGTTGCACATTAATATGCTGATAGAAGTTTGGTGAAACAGATTTAAGTTTCCCTGCATTAACCTTTCTAGCGCAGGGGTTCTGCTAGCTCGACAACATTCCGCTGAAAATATTTTTGGGAAAATATTTAACTTTCACACATTAACAAGTCCAATACAGCAAATGAAAGATATACATCTTGTTCATCTACCCATCGTGTCCGATTTGAAAAATGCTTTACAGCTAAAGCACAACATAGGTCATAGCCAAGTCGAAAAAACACACAGCCATTTTTCCAGCCAAAGAAAAATAGATAAGTTTAATCACTAACCTTTGATGATCTTCATCAGATGACACTCATAGGACATCATGTTACACAATACATGTATGTTTTGTTCGATAATGTGCATATTTATATCCAAAAATCCCAGTTTACATTGGCGCCTTACGTGCAGTAATGTTTTGATTCCAAAACATCCGGTGATTTTGCGGAAATACTCATAATAAAACATTGTTAAAAGACACAAGTGTTATTCACAGAATTAAAGATAGTCTTCTCCTTAATGCAACTGCTGTGTCAGATTTCAAAAAAACTTTACGGAAAAAGCATAATCTGAGAACGGCTCTCAGAACCCACAACAGCCAGAGGAATGTCCGCCATTTTGGAATCAACAAAGTTAGAAACAACACCATCAATATTCACTTACCTTTGATGATCTTCATCAGAAGGCACGCACTCCCAGGAATCCCAGTTTGACAATAAATGACTGATTTGTTCCATAAAGTTCCATCATTTATGTCCAAATAGCCACTTGTTGTTAGCGTGTTCAACCCAGTAATCCATCTTCATGAGGTGCAGGCACTTCATCCAGACAAAAACTCGAAAAGTTCCATTACAGTCCTTTAGAAACATGTCAAACGATGTATGGAATCAATCGTTAGGATTTTTTTAACATAAACCACCAATAATGTTCCAACCAGAGAATTCCTTTGTCTTCAGAAAAAGCACTGGACCGCGAGGTAACGCTGTCGGGAGCGCGCGTCATGAGACCAAGGCTCTCTGCCAGACCACTGACTCAAAGAGGTCTCATGAGCCCCTCCTTTATAGTAGAATCCTCATTCAAGTTTCTAAAGACGGTTGACATCTAGTGGAAGCCGTAGGAAGTGCAACTTTATCCATATCTCAATGTGTATTCGGTAGGCCAAGCTTAGAAAAACTACAAACCTCAGATGTCCCACTTCCTGGTTGGATTTTTCTCAGGTTTTCTCCTGTGGTGATATGTAAAACAGCTACAAAGAATACAGATGAAAACTCTCGGTAGGTAGTGTGGTCTACAGCTTATCATGAGAAACTCTACCTCAGGCGAGCAATAGCTCAATAGACTTCCTTAGATATCGTGCACCAGCGGTTGTTTACAAAAATACATAGACAGCCACCCCTTGTCTTACCAGGCGCTGCTGTTCTATCCTGCCGGTACATCGTTTAGCCAGCCAGCTGTATGTTGATGTCGTCGTCGTTCAGCCGCAACTCCTTGAAGCTTAAGATGTTACGGTTTTAATTTCCCTTTGGTAGTTTAATCTTCCACATAATTCGTTGATTTTATTGTCCAAAGATTGCAAGTTTGCTAACAGAATGGAGGGAGAGTTTTTTCAACTTTTGTATTGGTCAGGCTGTTGCGTGCTTTGGTGTGTGTGTTCCCAAACAAGGACCAGTTGCGCTCTGAGGTGGTTGATGTTGGTGGGATTTGGAGGATGATGGAGGAAACAGGGGAAAGAGCCTCAGATCCACAACGTCCCTTCCACCAGGTGTTGATGAGATATGTTGGCACGACTGCCATATTGCATCTCCATCCCAATGCCCTTGCTTGGAAGTGTACTTCGCCAGACTGCTAAGAACCATGCCCTCATCCAGAACTGCAGTTTCCTCTGCTTGGAGCAACAGTGAAGTGGGCAGGGCAGTATGGATTTCTTCACTTACATCTGCAAGCAGAGTCAGACAGGATGGCATTGTCTCCATACTGCTATATGTTTCAGGAGTTTCAGGCTGCTTACCACTCTCTCCCAAAATACATCATCCAGGAGGATCCTCTTGGCAGACTGTGATATGGTCATGTAATGAACACGTTGGGAGACAGAGAGCTGGTTTCAAGCACAGGGCGCAGCAGGTGTTTCATTGTACAGGAACACAGAAGGAGGCAGGTAGCTGGGTCCAGGTGCAGGCAGAAGGTCACACACAGGGGATCCAAAAAGGCTAAAGTACAGGCAGGGAATAGGCAAAAGGCGTTGTTAGTGAGGCAGGCCAAAACTATCATACACGGGAGGATTAAATCACGGGAAAAACAGAGCTCTGAATAGAAGTGTGTCACAAAACAAACAATACCTCCCAATGATGGGGTGCAAAAACTGAATTAAATAGTGTGTGATAATGACATACAGGTGTGTGAACAGGTGATCAGAATTCTGGAGATTGGGATGTGGAGAGTGAGCTGCGTTCAGGGGATCTATGTGTTTGTGAGTGTGAGCTGGAAAGTGGGCTGGAAAGTGAGCTGCGTTCAGGGGATCTACGTGTTTGAGAGTGTGAGTTGGAAGCAGACGTTACAGGCCATTTCTTGGAGAGACTCCTTCCCCTCCAGGAGACTGTCAAACATGATGACAACACCACCCCAACGGGTGTTGGTGGGCAGCTTCAATGTGGTGCTCTTATTCTTCTCACTTTGCTTGGTGAGGTAGATTGCTGCTATAAAAATGACCCTTCACATACCTAACCATTTCCTTTGCTCCCTTGTAGACTGTATCCATATTTTTCCGTGCCATGATATCCGTGAGGAGCAGATTCAATGCATGAGCAGCACAGCCAATGGGTGTGATGTGGGGGTAGGACTCCTCCACTTTAGACCAAGCAGACTTCATGTTCTCAGCATTGTCTGTCACCAGTGCAAATACCTTCTGCGGTCCAAGGTCATTGATGACTGCGTTCAGCTCATCTGCAATGTAGAGACCGGTGTGGCTGTTGTCACTTGTGTCTGTGCTATTGTAGAATACTGGTTGAGGGGTGGAGATGATGTTGTTAATTATTCCTTGCCCACGAACATTCGACCACCCATCAGAGATGATTGCAACACAGTCTGCTTTCTCTATGATTTGCTTGACCTTCACTTGAACTCTGATGAGCTCTGCAGACAGCAAATGAGTAGATAAAGAATGTCTGGTTGGAGAGGTGTATGTTGAGAGCTGGTGTAACAGTATAAGTTTAGACCGTCCCCTCGCCCATACCCGGGCGCGAACCAGGGACCTTCTGCACACATCAGCAGTCACCCTCGAAGCATCGTTACCCATCGCTCCACAAAAGCCACGGCCCTTGCAGAGCAAGGGGAACTACTACTTCAAGGTCTCAGAACAAGTGACGTCACTGATTGAAACGCTATTTAGCGCCCACGCTAACTAAGCTAGCCGTTTCACATCCATTACACTCACCCCCCTTTTGACCTCCTCCTTTTCCTCAGCAACCAGTGATCCGGGTCAACAGCATCAATGTAACAGTATTACTTTAAACGGTCCCCTCGCCCATACCCGGGCGCGAACCAGGGACCTTCTGCACACATCAGCAGTCACCCTCGAAGCATCGTTACCCATCGCTCCACAAAAGCCACGGCCCTTGCAGAGCAAGGGGAACTACTACTTCAAGGTCTCAGAGCAAGTGACGTCACTGATTGAAACGCTATTTAGCGCCCACGCTAACTAAGCTAGCCGTTTCACATCCGTTACACTGGGCAAAGAACATTCAGAAATCTCTTCCAATACACATTGCCTATGAGCATCAGATGTGAACCAGTTGCATACACAGCTCGAGCAAGACATTTATCAGCATTTCTCTGACTATGTTCTTCCATTGAGTCAAAAACTTCTGATTCCCGGGGAACCACGAGCTGTTGCTATTGATAAGGTGTCTGATTCATAATTTTCATCTTCGAATAGAAGTAGAGGGACTTTTGTCAGAGGTTGCTTGTTATGACCGCTGAGGGAACTTTAATGCCTTGGTCAGATGATTCTGCACCTTTGTTGCATTCTTCAGATATGATTTGGCACAGCATTTTCAAATGTACACAGCTTTTCCTTCGACATTAGCTGCAGTGAAATGTCTCTACACATCAGATCGTGTGGCATTTCCCTGTAAAGATATTTTTTTGTTGTAAAAAAAACAACATACAATTCCATGTACAGATAAATAGTTAAGCAGTTACATTAAACAACTCCTTTGGAAGATTATTTTTTTAAATGAAACAGGTTAATTAACACTCCTCAGTTAGTAGGCTCAAGCAAGCTAAAACCCACATGGCTGCAAAAACTAACTAGCAGAAATTGTTAAGCTAGAAATTATTTTTAGAACACTTTGCTCTAGGCTACTATTTACTAGTTAACAAACAATCACGTACGTCATATAAAATATATTCACCCCACCCAGTATTGTAATCAACACTTACCAGAAAGTAGTCCTTTGCTAAGACATTGTAGTAGTGTGGGCTCAATAGCATCTTATTAGTATGTAAGATCTTGAGAATCAGCTGTACATGTGATGGAAGAATGGACTGTGCAAGCCGAGTGTTTCAAATCCATTAATTTGTGGGTGGTTTAACCAAAATACAGTGGCTTGCGAAAGTATTCACCCTCTTTTTTCCTATTTTGTTGCCTTATAACCTTCCGCTGGTGTACAGCAATATTTACAGTTGGAAGTCGGAAGTTTACATACACTTAGGTTGGAGTCATTAAAACTTGTTTTTCAATCCTCCACAAATGTCTTGCTCACAAACTTTGTGCATGACACACAAAGTTCTTCCAACAATTGTTTGCAGACAGATTACTTCACTTATAATTAATTCACTGTATCACAATTCCAGTGGGTCAGAAGTATATATACACTAAGTTGGCTGTGCCTTTAATAGCTTAGAAAATTCCAGAAAAGGATGTCATGGCTTTAGAAGCTTCTGATAGGCTAATTGACATCATTTGAGTCAATTGGAGGTGTATCTGTGGATGTATTTCAAGGCCTACCTTTGAACTCAGTGCCTCTTTGCTTGACGTCATGGGAAAATCAAAAGAAATCAGCCAAGACTTCAAAAACAATTGTAGACTTCCACACGTCTGGTTGATCCTTGGGCGCAATGTCCAAATGCCTGCAGGTACCACGTTCATCTGTACAAACTATAGTACGCAATACCTTGTGAAGATGCTGGAGGAAACAGGTACAAAAGTATCTATATCCACAGTAAAACAAGTCCTAAATCGACATAACCTGAAAGGCCGCTCAGCAAGGAAGAAGCCACTGCTCCAAAACTGCCATAAAAAAAGCCAGACTACGGTTTGCAACTGCACATGGGGACAAAGATCGTACTTTTTGGAGAAATGTCCTCTGGTCAGATTAAACAAAAATAGAACTGTTTGGCCATAATGACCATCGTTATGTTTGGAGGAAAAAGAGGAAGGCTTGCAAGCCGAAGATCATCATCACAACCATGAAGCATGGGGGTGGCAGCATCACTTCACAAAATAGATGGCTTCATGAGAAGGGAAAATTATGTGGATATATTGAAGCAACATCTCAAGACATCAGTCAGGAAGTTAAAGCTTGGTCGCAAATGGGTCTTCCAAATGGTCAATGACGTGTGCGAGCAAGGAGGCCTACACACCAGCTCTGTCAGGAGGAATGGGCCAAAATTCACCCAACTTATTGTGGGAAGCTTGTGGAAGGTTACCCGAAACGTTTGACCCAAGGTAAACAATTTAAAGGCAATGCTACCAAATACTAATTGAGTGTATGTAAACTTCTGTGATGAAAGAAATAAAAACTGAAATAAATCATTATCTATACTATTATTCTGACATTTCACATTCTTAAAATAAAGTGGTGATCCTAACTGACCTAAGAAGGACATTTTTTCTGGGATTTAATGTCAGGAATTGTGAATTACTGAGTTGAAATGTATTTGGCTAAGGTGTATGTCAAATCAAATCAAATGTATTTATATAGCCCTTCGTACATCAGCTGATATCTCAAAGTGCTGTACAGAAACCCAGCCTAAAACCCCAAACAGCAAGCAATGCAGGTTTAGAAGCACGGTGGCTAGGAAATCTCCCTAGAAAGGCCAAAACCTAGGAAGAAACCTAGAGAGGAACCAGGCTATGTGGGGTGGCCAGTCCTCTTCTGGCTGTGCCGGGTGGAGATTATAACAGAACATGGCCAAGATGTTCAAATGTTCATAAATGACCAGCATGGTAAAATAATAATAAGGCAGAACAGTTGAAACTGGAGCAGCAGCACGGCCAGGTGGACTGGGGACAGGAAGGAGTCATCATGTCAGGTAGTCCTGAGGCATGGTCCTAGGGCTCATGTCCTCTGAGAGAGAGAGAAAGAAAGAGAGAAAGAGAGGATTAGAGAGAGCACACTTAAATTCACACGGGACACCGAATAGGACAGGAGCAGTACTCCAGATATAACAAACTTACCCTAGCCCCCCGACACATAAACTACTGCAGCATAAATACTGGAGGCTGAGACAGGAGGGGTCTTTCAACTTCAACTGTAAATCATACCACAGATTCTCATTTGGATTGAGGTCTGGGCTTTGACTAGGACATTCCAATACATTTAAATGTTTCCCCTTAAACCACTTGAGTGTTGCTTTAGCAGTATGCTTAGTGTTATTGTCCTGCTGGAAGGTGAACCTCCATCCCAGTCTCAAATCTTTGTAAGACTGAAACAGGTTTCCCTCAAGAATTTCCCTGTATTTAGCGCCATCCATCATTTCTTCAATTCTGACCAGTTTCCCAGTCCCTGCCGATGGAAAAACATCCACACAGCATGATGCTGCCACCACCGTGCTTCACTGTGGGGATGGTCGTCTTGGTGCCGTATTCTTTCTTTTTTTTTAAGGATTTAATGGTGCTCCATGGGATGTTCAAAGTTACGGATGTTTTTTTATTACCCAACCTTGATCTATACTTCTCCACAACTTTGTCCCTGACCTGTTTGTGGTGTTGCAGACTCTGGGGCCTTTCAGAATAGGTGTATATATATTGAGATTATGTGACAGATCATGTGACACTTAGATTGCACACAGGTTTATTTAACTAATTATGTGACTTCTGAAGGTAATTGGTTGCACCAGAACTTATTTAGGGGCTTCATAGAAAAGGGGGTGAATACATATGCACGTACCACTTTTCTGTTTTTAGCTTAATTTTTTTTTTTAACAAGTTATTATTTTAATTTCACTTCACCAATTTGGACTATGCGCGGGCACGCATATCCACTATTTGAGCTGTTCTTGCCATAATATGGACTTAGTCTTTCACTTTTACCAAATCTTCTGCACACCCACCCTTAAATTGTCAAAACACAACTGATTGGCTCAAACGCATTAAGTTAATTAATTAAATTAAGTTAATTAATTAAATTAATTTTTAACAAGGCGCACCTGATAATTTAAATGCATTCCAGGTGACTACCTCATGAAGCTGGTTGAGAGAATACCAAGAGTGTGAAAAGGTGTCAAGGCAAAGGGTGGCTACTTTGAAGAATCTCAAATATAAAATCTATTTTGATTTGTTTAACACTTTTTTGGTTAGTACATCATTCTGTTACTGTACATAAAGTGCTTTCATTTTAAAACGGAAAATCAGATATGTTTATAAATACCCTCAAATACAACGTGACATTCTGTGCTGTTGCCTCATATGAAACATTTGATCTCCAAGATGCTGGAGTATATTGCCAAATTAAAACTTTTAGCTTCACTGTCTAAATAAATACGCAGCGAAGTGATACTGTGATAGAAGTAAACTATCAGGGAGACTCACATAACAACATATTATTCATAGAAATCTTCCATAGATATCTGTTTATACATGCTGTTAAGTGTGAGCTGATCATTCTGAGCCAACCATCTCTTAGTCTGACTGTTAGCTTCCAGAATCAAGTTTATAATAAAATGTTCCTTCCAAGGTAACATCTAGCCTGGAATTATGGAGTTACACAATTATTAAAGATACCGACAGTAAACACTGATGAGCAATTCTGCTGATGTGTGTGTTCGGGTGCGCATGTGTGTGTGAGCGTGTGTAATTTAGAAAGCAATAATACCCAGCTGTTATTTGTTTGTCAGCTCATGGCAATATTATCCTGGTACATTACACCAGAACAGTCCTGGTGTAACTGTGAGGTTTATTTAAGAGGGATTCTTCTAACAGCCTGCTGACCATGTAATATACATTACTGTAAATACAGCCTCTGGTGATGCCTCTGAAGGTTTAGTGTTTCTTTAAAGTTTGTCAGGGTCAGAGGTTGAAAAAGACCCTGATCGACTACTTTAAAAAGATATCCTTCCCTCCTCGAATAACTAGATGGGCAAAAGCGTAGAGACCCTGTTGTCTGTGTTGTTATGTTATATTATATTTTTTGTTGTATCCTGTACTATAGGTCTAGCAGGTCAGGTCTGAGAAAGACCTCTTGTGTTGTTGTTATACAGTATAACAGGAGATCCCCTGTACTGTAGGTCTATTAGTGCAGGATTGATTTTCTACTGTTGTAATATTGTTAATTGCTGTGTAGGAATGTCGGGTCCGAGTCAGAGCTGGGAGAGACACCTGGTGTTGTGTCGGCCACTAAACAGGAGTGAAGCAGTGTCCAGACGGCGCTACAAAAACAACCCTGCAGTCACTGCTCTAGCCATGTCCAGGTACTGTATGCACACACGCACGCACATCCGGCACATGTACAGATAGGGCTCTACCTATGCAGAGCACATTCCCCTTACCCCTTTCAGTCTGCCCTTTTCGGTGGTGGCATAATTTCCAGAAAAATATTTTTTGTTGTTGTTCTGAACCCAGGCAAGTCGTGTATTCTCAACACGTCTTGATTGTTGAGCATTGACCAATCATCAGCATTGGAGAGCAAAGGCGTGCGCGCATATCCAGTTTAGCGACCAAATAACTGCCTGGCAAAAACAGATGAGGCCTACGTTTATATCATCCTTATAAAATACAATATACTACTGACTCATCTTTGCCAGATTGATAATTTTCCTATTTCAGATAGGCCTAGTTTGGGTGGTTACTGGCTTTATGTCTAATTATAAGCAGCTGTAACATCACACTGCCTTGAATATTATGGGATGAAGATGTAACATATTTTGTTGAATTGATTACTATATTTGTGAGCAAGAACAGGGCTACCCGGCTGGCAACGAAAAGAAAAGTGACATGATATATCCCCAGTTGATTTTGGCTGCTAACATTAACGACTTTCAGCTCCAAATGCAGGTGTAAAACACAGTTTATTTTTGTAGCCTATCTTGCATTTTGAAAATTCATCACCGTTTCTGGATGTAATGACAGGTTATATTTGTGCAGCGATTGTGCGAGTAAGTTTGGTGTGCATACAGTGCAAAAGTATTCACCCCCTTGGCATTTTTCCTATTTTGTTGCATTACAACCTGTAATTTAAATCGATTTTTATTTGCATTTCATGTAATGGACATACACAAAATAGTCCAAATTGGTGAAGTGAAATGAAAATAATAACTTGTTTCAAAAAATTCTAAAGAATAAAAAACGGAAAAGTGGTGCATTCATATGTATTCACCCCCTTTGCTATGAAGCCCTTAAATAAGATCTGGTGCAACCAATTACCTTCGGAAGTCACAGAATTAGTTAAATAAAGTCCACCTGTGTGCAATCTGATTGTCATATGATATCAGTATATATACATCTTCTGAAAGTCCCAGAGTCTGCAACACCATTAAGCAAGGGGCACCATTAAATGTCTTGGAATGACCTAGTCAATGCCCAGACCTCAATCCAATTGAGAATCTGTGGTATGACTTAAAGATTGCTGTACACCAGCAGAACCTATCCTACTTGAAGGAGATGGAGCAGTTTTGCCTTGAAGAATGGGCAAAAATCCCAGTGCCTAGATGTGCCAAGACTTGCAGCTGTAATTGGTGCAAAAGGTGGCTCTACAAAGTATTGACTTGGGGGGAGGGGAATAGTTATGCACGCTCAAGTTCTCTGTTTTTTTTGTCTTATTTCTTGTTGGTTTCACAATAAAAAATATTTTGCATCTACGAAGTGGTTGTGTAAATCCAATTATGCAAACCCCACCAAAATCCATTATAATTCCAGGTTGTAAGGCAATAAAATAGGAAAAATGCCAAGGGGGTAAATACTTTCGCAAGCCACTGTACATTCATGTGCGTTTCTTACAATCGTCTTTTATTGACTGGAATTGTGTTGGTCATTTGTAAATAAATGCAGCATTTATTCCAGCTCAAAATAGTTTGGGAAAATACTTAACTCCTCAGATTGTGCTGCTGTCCCCTATTCTTGTAATAATTGCTCAACGACTCTGTGAACCCGGTTGCGGGATTGTTTTTTGGGGGGTGTCCCTTTTTTAGTTTGAGCGTATGCCCTCCAAAAGGTCTATGCATGGCCTTGATGCACACACAGCTATGATAAACCATTCAATGTATGCCTCTGTGTTTACAGGACGCATGCTACTCTGCTGGTTGGAGATGGCTGGGGTAGAGTCTTCACCTGGACCTGTGAGTGATGGGGAAGGAGCAGTTGGGTGTGTCTGTTTGTGTGTGGGTGCCTGCGTGCATGTATGGGTGTGGTGTGTGTGCATGTGCGTGCATGGGTGGGTGCGTGAGTTCCATACAACCAACAATACACCAAAACCCAGCCTGCACTTCAGGAAGCTCTTATTCCACTGCACATGTGCACTCTCACCAGCCCCTGCCTCACCTCCAGACCGACCACCACACTCCAATCGTAGAGAGATGTTCTCTCTCTCAAAGTCTCCAGGCACAGGGAGGAAATGGAGAGAGGGAGGATCAGGACTTTATTTTTGAGTGTTTACAAACTATTTACACTGGACCTTATTACAAGATTAACACATGACATGGAAGGAACAGATCAATGAATCATGTGGTTTCAACCTATATACAGATCATACATTTCAATGTACTTTATAGTAGTAACTTTTAGGTATTTTGTTGATGAAGCTCGGTTATTTAATTGTGAATGTATCTGTTTACAGTGCATTCGGGAATTATTCCGACCCCTTCACTTATTCTACAATGGATTTTTTTTTTAAGTATCAAGAATCTGCACACAATACCCAATAAGGACAAAGCGAAAGCAGGTTTTTAGATATTAGTGCAAATATATGATTTATCTATTTACATAAGCATTCAGACCCTTTGCTATGACACTCAAAATTGAGCTCAGTTTCATCCTGTTACCATTGATCATCCTTGAGATGTTTCTACAACTTGATTGGGTCCACCTGTGGTAATTCAATTTGTTTCTACAACTTGATTGAGTCCAGCTGTGGTAAATTTATGCATGTCAGAGCAAAAACCAAGCCATAAGGTCAAAGGAATTGTCCGTAGAGCTCCGAGACAGGAATGTCTGGGGAAGTGTACCAAAAAATGTCTGCAGCATTTGTGTCCCCAAGAACCCTAACCCTAACCCAAGAACACTGTGGCCTCCATCATTCGTAAATGGAAGAAGTTTGAAACCACCAAGATTCTTCCTATAGCTGGCCTCCCGGCTCTGACAGAGCTTCAGAGTTCCTCTGGGAGAACCTTCCTGGAGGACAACCATCTCTGCAGCACTCCACCAATCAAATCAAATGTATTCATGTAGCCCTTGTTACATCAGCTGTTACATCAGCTGATATCTCAAAGTGCTGTACAGAAACCCAGCCTAAAACTCCAAACAGCAAGCAATGCAGGTGTAGAAACACGGTGGCTAGGAAATACTCCCTAGAAAGGCCAAAACCTAGGAAGAAACCTAGAGAGGAACCAGGCTATGAGGGGTGGCCAGTCCTCTTCTGGCTGTGCCGGGTGGAGATAACAGAACATAGCCAAGATGTTCATAAATGACCAGCATGGTCAAATAATAATAATCACAGTAGTTGTCGAGGGTGCAGCAAGTCAGCACCTCAGGAGTAAATGTCAGTTGGCTTTTCATAGCCGATCATTAGGAGTATCTCTACCGCTCCTGCTGTCTACAGAAAGTTGAAAACAGCAGGTCTGGGACAGGTAGCACGTCCGGTGAACAGGTCAGGGTTCCATAGCCGCAGGCAGAACAGTTGAAACTGGAGCAGCAGCATAGCCAGGTGGACTGGGGACAGCAAGGAGTCATCATGCCAGGTAGTCCTGAGGCATGGTCCTAGGTTTCAGGTCCTCCGAGAGAGTGAAAGAAAGAGAGAAAGAGAGATTTAGAGAGAGCATACTTAAATTCACACAGGACACCGGATAAGACAGGAGAAGTACTCCAGATATAACAAACTGACCCTAGCCCCCCGACACATAAACTACTGCAGCATAAATACTGGCGGCTGAAACAGGAGGGGTCAGGAGACACTGTGGCCCCATTCGATGATACCACCGGACAGGGCCAAACAGGAAGGATATAACCCCACCCACTTTGCCAAAGCTCAGCCCCCACACCACTAGAGGGATATCTTCAACCACCAACTTACCATCCTGAGACAAGGCCGAGTATAGCCCACAAAGATCTCCGCCACGGCACAACCAAAGGGGCGGGGCGCCAACCCAGACAGGAAGATCACGTCAGTGACTCAACCCACTCAAGTGATGCACCCTTCCTAGGGACGGCATGAAAGAGCACCAGTAAGCCAGTGACTCAGCCCCTGTAATAGGGTTAGAGGCAGAGAATCCCAGTGGAGAGAGGGGAACCGTTCCCCTTCACACTCCTGGGCCAGACTACACTCAATCATATGACCCACTGTAGAGATGAGTCTTCAGTAAAGACTTAAAGGTTGAGTCTGCGTCTCTCACATGGGTAGGCAGACCATTCATTAAAAATGGAGCTCCATAGGAGAAAGCCCTGCCTCCAGCTGCTTGCTGGAGGCAGGTAAGACCAAGATTTAAATATTTGGCCTGAATGCCAAGAGTCACATCTGGAGGAAACCTGGCACCATCCCTACAGTGATGCATGGTGGTGGCAGCATCATGCTGTGGGGATGTTTTTCAGTGGTATGGACTGGGAAATTGGCCAGAAGAGACTTGTCAGGATCAAGGGAAAGATTAACGGAGCACAGTACAGAGAGATCCTTGATGAAAACCTGCTCCAGAGCACTCAGGACCTCATACTGGGGAGAAGGTTCACCTTCCAACAGGACAACAACCCTAAACAGACAGCAAAGACAATGCAGGAGTGGCTTCGGGACTAATCTTTGATTGTCCTTGAGTGGCCCAGCTAGAGCCCGGACTTGAACCCGATCAAACGTCTCTGGAGAGACCTGAAAATAGCTTTGCATTAAAGCTCCCCGTCCAATCTGACAGAGCTTGAGAGGTTCTAGAGAGAAGAATGGGGAGAAACTCCCCAAATACAGGTGTGCCAAGCTTGTAGCATCATACCCAAGAAAACTCATAGCTGTAATCACTGCTAAAGTGCTTAGACAAAGTACTGAGTAAAGGGTCTGAATACTTATGTAAATGTGATATTTCCATTTTTTATGTTTAATTCATTTGTAAATAAAAATAAAAAAAACTGTTTTTGCTTTGTCATTATGGGGTATTGTGTGTAGATTGAGGAGGGGGGGAAAACTATGTAATCCATTTTAGAATAAAGCTGCAATGTAACAAAATGTGGAAAAAGTGAAGGGGTCTGAATAGTTTCCGTCTGCACTGTACAGTATATAATAAATTGCATTGAATTATAATTACTCTGTTGTTTGCTGTTTTTGTGGTGTCCTGGATCCTTTTTTGGAGTTGCTTTGGACACAAACACACACACACTGAGCGTCAAAACAGGAAGTTCAATGTCAATGTTGATACGACATTGTTTATTTCAGCCAATTACATAGAAACAAAACAGAATTATATTTAGAAAAAACTGTGGTCGTACGATCTCAGACTTGTTTACATGTGGAAGTATGCAGAGAACCAAAAGGCTGAGCTTGGATTATTTGCCACTAAACATGTACTGACAAAATGTCCTGTTAAGTGGCCTGTTCATAAGCAGTATGGTATGCTTCAGACCCAGATTTCTAACCCAGCATTCTCTAGACAGAGAGGGGGAGAGATGCATGTTAAGAGGGAAAATCCCAAACACAGCTCTCTCTCCGTCTTTTCCACTCTCCCCATCTCTCCCTCCATCACTATGCTCCATGGCCGCCCATAGAGGAGGGCTCCCAGCGAACTGGGAACATTCCCAGAACATTACCTAACATGCCCATTAAGTTCTTGTCACGACTTTCGCCGAAGTCAGTTCCTCTCCTTGTTCGGGTGGTGTTCGGCGGTCGATGTCACCGACCTTCTAGCCATCGCTGATCCATTTTTCATTTTCCATTGGTTTTGTCTAGTCTTCCTTCACACCTGGTTCCAATCCCATCAATTACATGTTGTGTGTTCAACCCTCTGTTTCCCCTCATGTCCTTGTCAGAGGTTGTTTGATTGTATGTTATATGCAAGTTATGTTTTGGTGTGCGACGGGTTATGTACCCACTTTTATTATTTTGTATATTTTGTTTTTTGTAGTTTTGTGAGCAGTTATTAAACGATTCCGTTTATACCAAGTTTGTTCTCCTGCGCCTGACTTCCCTGCCACCAACACTCACCCATTACAGTTCTAGTTAGGATTTTATCTAACATTATGATGA
The DNA here is from genome assembly GCF_057628025.1 of Oncorhynchus mykiss. Classification (NCBI taxonomy): domain Eukaryota; kingdom Metazoa; phylum Chordata; class Actinopteri; order Salmoniformes; family Salmonidae; genus Oncorhynchus; species Oncorhynchus mykiss. The sequence goes on from NC_143044.1 coordinate 2,251,874, forward strand.
TACAGTAACATTCTATTGAATGTTTTTCATAACAAAATGTTTTTTTCTTCAGAAAATATTTTAAAAGAAATATCCTTGATATTCCTAACGTTCACTAAAATGTTGTGCACAACATCTGTAACCACAGAACATTTCCCAAACGTTCTCATTAGGTTTCCAGGTACTTTAATGTAATAACACAATGTACCAGTAATAATTTTAGAACATATGCTGCGACTAAATGTGAATGCAATAGAAATGGTTCTGAGAAAACATTACTGGAACATTCTGCTAATATTGATTGAGATTAAAAACACCCATAACAAGAACCATGGAATATTCCCACAATGCTCTCATGAAGTTATAGTGTGACGTTATGACATGATTGTTCCAATAACGTTCCCTAAACATTCTTCAGAAATCTTGTCTGGATTCCATTAAATTAGTTCTGACATTACTGGAACATCCCACTAACATTAATTGAGATGACATACGAGACACCTACTGTATAACATTGCTGCAACGTTCTGCTAACGACAGATTTGAACCTGCGATCTGCAGGCTACTTAGTCAGCTTCGCCACCAGGATCCTAATGTTTCTAGTGGATTTCCCTTTGTACTGAAATCCTTAAATCATAACCCAAACTATGGCTATATGTCTTAGTACATATGCACATCTATTTAAACCTCACCACAAACTGCCAGGCAATAATTTGACATGATTTCTGAAATCAAGTTTGTAGGATAAATAAAATCATAAAACATCCAACTTTACAGTATATAAAGATTAGTAGAGTAGGAAATAATAGACAATACTTATTTTTCTACATTTAGTCATCTTCACTTTTGCAAAGACAAAGACCACAACCTGGAAGTCAGAGTAAAGGTGTAAACAGCTTTATATTTGTTAGTCCCAGTGGCTCAGTGGATTGATTCCAGGGATAACACTCCAATGCTCCTGGGGTCGGTCAACAAAATATGGTGAAACTATGTTTGTACAATAACAGTTCAGATAAATTGTCATGTGATTCCAAATAATTGCCATTTGTATTTGTGCATAGATTGTTGTACAACTAACTTCCTCAACAATAAGATAACATATGAACATGAACACATTCTATAAACATTGAGGGAATGTTTTGTGCTTCCTGATACGAACATTGTAAGAATGTCATCACAACTGGACAGATTTTGGGAACCTATGTAGTGTCATGTACCCACTGTTCCCACATCCTAATTAAATATTCTGGGAAACGTTGAAGTACTCAGAACAGCTGTTCTGTTAACATTCTTGCAACCTCAAAAGAACGTTTTGTGCACCGTGAAACAAATATCTGAATGTCAGCACAACTATAACTAGTGTTATAGGAACAAATATCTTGGCATATCCCCACAATGTTCCCAAAACCTAAATACATGTTTTAGGAAATTTGAAAGAACATAAAAAAATGTGTTCTGGGAAAGTTCTTGCAACTATTAAAGACCATAAGAACAATATTCTGGGAGCCTTCTTGTAACATCAGGTAAATGTTTTTTTCACCCTAAAAGAAGCATTGAATAATCATCCACACAACTGGACAGTTTTCGTGTTTTGGCGAAAATATATTTTGTGATGTCACCACAATGTTCCCACCAGACTGTTCCCACAACCTAATGAAACATTCTGGGAACCTTTTAAAGAACAGACTAAATTTTGTATTGGGAAAGTTCTTACACGTCAGGTGAATGTTTTATACAAACACTATTGTTATGAGAACATTTGCCTCAATCTAGCGAATGTTCTGGGAACTTTTACAGAACTAATTTTGGTTTGCTGGGCTCTGTCTTTAACCTTTGAGCGTGATGCTAATTGTGCTAAGTGGAGTGGCTTAATAGACTGGAAAATAGTCCCATAACTCTCCCATAGAGCCAGCTATGACCTTCTCAGAGACAACAGTCCACGGCCGTTCTCTCTCCTCCACTGGCTTTATGATATTAAATGCCACACCGTTGGGTTCCTCAGAATAATTTAATCAAATCAATTATAGCACCTAGGCAGAACCATCTTGTAGTTTAACCCAATTATAGGGCACTGTAAAGCTAATTATTAAGCGTGATTACAATTTGTTTAATTTGAATAAATGTTCCCATTAGAGGGTTCATCCCAGTCACTGACTCCACCTCCTCCTCCTTCATATCTCTATTCTCGCTCTCTGCCCCCCCCCCTTTTCTCTCTCTCGTTCTCTCCATCCATCCCATCACTCCATCCATCCTTCACAATCTGACCTTCACAAAATGGCCTCCTCCTTCACCCCTGGTGGGTAGTAGAGCATGGAACCTCCTACCTCCGGGATGAGTCACATTTGTTTATGTCTGTGGTGTTTATGACTGGGGTGTGTTGTTGAAAATCTAGGACATAGACTGAAAATGAGGAGTGCTGCTGTGCTTTAGTAAGATGTCTGTCTTTCTGTTACGTGAGATCTCTGTGTCTATAAGCTATTTCTAGTGTTTGGCCTTAGATTTTCTGCCATATATTTTCCTGATTACCCTGATGTAGATGCGGGTCTATATGCTCAAGAGAGTCTTAAGGCCATGGACAGTTGTTTACGAACTCAAACAGTTTATTGAAATGGGAAACAAATATGAAAAGAAGGACCAAATCATATGTCCGGTTATATTCCGTTCTAAAATTATGTATACAGCAATTTATATATGAAACATCTCCACGATCATTAGATACATTAGTAGCCTATTTACACATTTCAACATTAAACAGAGTTCCAATGCTTTCTGCCTGAGCCAACGTGTTGTTTTGCCAATATGTAATGATATGATATACAGTGCCTTGCGAAAGTATTCGGCCCCCTTGAACTTTGCGACCTTTTGCCACATTTCAGGCTTCAAACATAAAGATATAAAACTGTATTTTTTTGTGAAGAATCAACAACAAGTGGGACACAATCATGAAGTGGAACGACATTTATTGGATATTTCAAACTTTTTTAACAAATCAAAAACTGAAAAATTGGGCGTGCAAAATTATTCAGCCCCCTTAAGTTAATACTTTGTAGCGCCACCTTTTGCTGCGATTACAGCTGTAAGTCGCTTGGGGTATGTCTCTATCAGTTTTGCACATCGAGAGAGAAATTTTTACCCATTCCTCCTTGCAAAACAGCTCGAGCTCAGTGAGGTTGGATGGAGAGCATTTGTGAACAGCAGTTTTCAGTTCTTTCCACAGATTCTCGATTGGATTCAGGTCTGGACTTTGACTTGGCCATTCTAACACCTGGATATGTTTATTTTTGAACCATTCCATTGTAGATTTTGCTTTATGTTTTGGATCATTGTCTTGTTGGAAGACAAATCTCCGTCCCAGTCTCAGGTCTTTCGCAGACTCCATCAGGTTTTCTTCCAGAATGGTCCTGTATTTGGCTCCATCCATCTTCCCATCAATTTTAACCATCTTCCCTGTCCCTGCTGAAGAAAAGCAGGCCCAAACCATGATGCTGCCACCACCATGTTTGACAGTGGGGATGGTGTGTTCAGTGTGATGAGCTGTGTTGCTTTTACGCCAAACATAACGTTTTGCATTGTTGCCAAAAAGTTCAATTTTGGTTTCATCTGACCAGAGCACCTTCTTCCACATGTTTGGTGTGTCTCCCAGGTGGCTTGTGGCAAACTTTAAACAACACTTTTTATGGATATCTTTAAGAAATGGCTTTCTTCTTGCCACTCTTCCATAAAGGCCAGATTGTGCAATATACGACTGATTGTTGTCCTATGGACAGAGTCTCCCACCTCAGCTGTAGATCTCTGCAGTTCATCCAGAGTGATCATGGCTGCATCTCCAATCAGTCTTCTCCTTGTATGAGCTGAAAGTTTAGAGGGACGGCCAGGTCTTGGTAGATTTGCAGTGGTCTGATACTCCTTCCATTTCAATATTATCGCTTGCACAGTGTTCCTTGGGATGTTTAAAGCTTGGGAAATCTTTTTGTATCCAAATCCGGCTTTAAACTGCTTCACAACAGTATCTCGGACCTGCCTGGTGTGTTCCTTGTTCTTCATGATGCTCTCTGCGCTTTTAACGGACCTCTGAGACTATCACAGTGCAGGTGCATTTATACAGAGACTTGATTACACACAGGTGGATTGTATTTATCATCATTAGTCATTTACGTCAACATTGGATCATTCAGAGATCCTCACTGAACTTCTGGAGAGAGTTTGCTGCACTGAAAGTAAAGGGGCTGAATAATTTTGCACGCCCAATTTTTCAGTTTTTGATTTGTTAAAAAAGTTTGAAATATCCAATAAATGTCGTTCTACTTCATGATTGTGTCCCACTTGTTGATTCTTCACAAAAAAACACAGTTTTATATCTTTATGTTTGAAGCCTGAAATGTGGCAAAAGGTCGCAAAGTTCAAGGGGGCCGAATACTTTCGCAAGGCACTGTACAGTAGCTAGCATATACAATTTCTAACATTGTTGAATGCAGAAATTATATAAAATGATTTTACACACAGATAATCTGGCACCTAGACAAAACCACCAGCGATGCACACTAAACAACACACAAAACCACAGATATTTCATCAATAGAGTCAAGGTGTGAAGCAGGTTTTTCTCGTTTATCTCGTTGAGTCCATTGAAATAATAATGGGTTTGTTTAATTTCTTTTCAATGAACTCTGTCTGAAACCTTGAAGGTTTGTAGCTTGTGCCAAAACTTTGGCTCAGCAGGCTAACACAGTCTATTGGCCCACATCAATGGCCAAAAGGCAGTGCCAAAGATCCGATGAGTCTATGTACTGTATCTTGCCAGGTCGCCTACACAAAAATATGTTTTCAAACTCAAAGTTCTTTCCTGGTTAAATAAGACATCTACAGCGGTTTCTCCCGGAATAGGATCTGGGCGTAGACAGTGTCAGAGCTGGAAGGGCTGGAGGCTAGAGGCTCGGGGATGGAGAGAGAAGACGGAGAGGTGGAGCAGGAGGGCGTTTCAGGCCTGGGTCGTACAAGCTCCAACTCTGCATACGTCAGGCTGTCCTCCTCATAGACGCTCGACTGGAAGAGAGGAGAGGAGTGGAAAAGGAGAGTTAAAGGTTTACCTAGTTAAAACCTCTCTCCCTATCATTTGCAGTCATTGAAGGTATTTGTTTATAACAGGATAGCATTTAGTATAACAGGAGAACACTCTGTGTAGTGGAAGAACTGGACAGGGATCTAAGGAGGGGGAATTTTCTGTGGTGGTAGATCATTCGGTATAAAAGGACCTCTATCCCATGTCCTCAGATCCCTTTCTAGTCACACTAATCCAATCAGCAATCTGCGGCGAGCGACTCATTCAGGTCCTTCCTTGCCAATCAAATTCTGACCAGGTGAATTACAACCAATTAGAGCAACCCTTTGCTACCGACAGATTGAAAAATAATTGGTGATCCTCTGATTTTTTTGTTGTGGTCAATATTTTTATGACTGAATAAATAATTGTGCTGGGGAAGCAATAAAATTGACTAGAATTGGCAGGCTCATAACAGGAGGAAAGAACAGCAATAATAACATTAGAGAACACATACAACAGCCCTCTGAGACCAGCTCCCTTAGCTTCTATGCCCAATAACTCAATTGAAAAATATAGGAAAATGTGCTTTTAAATGTAAACCTTGTACAATTTGTTAAAAAAAATAGATTAAACTCAGAAAATGATTAATAAAGGATATGACTCAGAAGGCAGAGATCCTGTAATGTAGTAATATAACATTAATGTGTTGTAATGGGCTGAGGGTGTGGGTGAACAATAAGAGGACCTCTTACCCTAACCGGCCTCCTGGGCTGGCTCTTTAAACGTAGAGGCTTCCTGGGACTCTGTCTCTCTGTAGCTACAGGCACTGGAACAGAATAACATGTTTGATTTCTACTAGGTCAAAACTGTAATAGGTATTCTTTTTTTTTAACTCTGTTTATTAAGTTTTACACACACACACACACACACACACACACACACACACACACACACACACACACACACACACACACACACACACACACACACACACACACACACACACACACACACACACACACACAGACAAGACAAAGCAATATAAATAATATACTCAACTAGAAAAAAAATACAAATAAAAATATAAATAAAAAAATAGCTTTAAAGATACCATACTTTAGACAAGTTAAACACACCAGGCAGAAGGCTAGAGGTTAAAGGGCAATCTATAGTACAGGGACAGAGCAAACACCTCACCATTGTACCTGTAAACAGTCAAGGGATAAGGGTGGAGAAATGCAACCATTCACAGAGTCATGGCCACAGACCGACCATCCACTGGACCAAAAAAAAGTTTACAATGCTTTAAAATAAAAAATAAATAAAAAATAGAATGATTATTCATGTAGGCGTGAACAAAATGTTAAAAATAACTGGGAAAAACAAGCTCACACTTCAGTCTCTGCCCGGGCAAGATGAACAAGGCATCTGCGGATCACAATCAATGAGCACATGGACCTTAATGCCCCCCCCCCAGCAAAAACACAGAGAGAAGCTCCTCCAACCCTTAAGTCACAGACTTATTTTAGTATTCATTGGAATGCCATCAGAGGATGGACTATTTAAAGTAAGACCGGAATGGAGCCCAAGCCTCATCAAACAGTTTGGGGTTCCCACGTTAATTGAATTACATTTTTTTCTAGTTTCAGAGAGCACAACACATCCCTCACCCAATATTTATAAGATGGGGGAGCTGCCATCTTCCAGTTCTGTAGTATTAGCCGTCTAGCTAAAAGAGTTGTATAAGCAACAGTGTCCGACTGGATTCTTGATAGGGGGGTACCCATGGGCAGTACTCCAAAAAGGGCTGTAAGGGGAGACGGATCTATAACAGTGTCATATATATCAGAGAAACATTTAAATATTAATTCCCAGAAACCTGACAGTTTATGACAGCCCCAAAACAGATGCAACAGTGTGGCTGGTTCCACTTTACATCTGACATAGGTAGGATCAAAATCCGAGAATATTCTTCCAAGTTTGGCCCCCAACCAGTGGATACGGTGAACCACCTTGAATTGAATGAGGCTGTGTCTAGTGCTAAAAGAGGACGAGTGCACCCTGTGCAGCACAGATTCCCAGGCGTCTTCCCCAAGTTCCTCCCCCAAATCCTTTTCCCATCAAGTCTTTAAAGGCACCAAAGAAGGGTTCTGTAAGTCATGAATGATTGCATATACATCTGAAATTGCGCCCCTAGGAAGCTTGTTCAGCTCCAAGATGCTCTCTATAGCTGTATTCGCAGGCCTATTGGGAAATCCAGGTGTGTTAGCTCTGACAAAGTTTCTAGTCTGGAGATAGCGGAAAAAGTGGGATTGGGGAGATTGAACTTTTCCTGCAGCTGAGAAAAAGAGGCAAATGTATCATCAAAGAATAATTGGGCTAGCGAGGAGAGGCCTAGTGAGTGCCAAATGCCAAAAGCCCCATCATTCAAAGATGGAGGAAATAAAATGTTCTGATTGATTGGGCCTGATAGAGAAAAGCCTCGGAGGCTAAAGGCTAAACGGAACTGATTCCAAATTTTAAGAGACTGCTTTACAATTGGGTTGACACACCTTTTGCCCAGGGACACTGGGAGAGACGAGCACAGCACAGAGGAAAGTGCTGCAGGTTTACACGATTCAGACTCCATCTGGACCCAGAGTGGTCTAGGGCCAGTAGGATCAGTCTGCAGCCAGTACAGAACGGCTCTGAAATTTGCAGCCCAGTAGTATGTCTGAAAATTTGGTAGAGCTAAACCCCCCAATGACCTAGGCTTCTGTAAATGTTTTCTACCAATCCATGGTACCTTGCCATCCCAAATAAAATGCATGAATGAAATGTGAAATAAAAAAAGATTTTGGAATAAAAATGGGTAAACATTGAAATAAATATAAAAATTTGGGCAACACATTCATTTTAATGACATTAATCCTTCCGATAAGAGAAAGAGGTAGCGAATTCCAAAAAGTAAAAGATTGTTTCAATCTGTCTGCTAGAGCAACAAAGTTTTCCTGAAACAAATTTGAATATTTCCTTGTCACTTTTACTCCCAAGTAAGTGAATTGATCCCGGACAATCCTAAACTGAGAACTTGTAAAAGAGCACTTTAAAGCAGCCTTGTTTACCGGAAAAAGAGAGATAAACAAAAGGAGGTCGTCAGCATATAGCAAGACTTTCTGCTCCCAGCCCGCCCTGATTATGCCTTGAATGGCATCATTAGAGCGTAGTGCAATGGCGAGAGGTTCGATTGCCAAAGCAAACAACAAGGGGGAGAGAGGTCAACCCTGTCTGGAGCCGCGGTGCAAGGGAAAATAGTCAGAGGACAAGTTATTAGTCCATACCGAAGCCATGGGGGAAAAAATAAAGAATCTTTATCCACGCAATGAATTTGTGGCCAAAGCCAAATCTATAAAGGGCAGCTGTTAGGTAATCCCACTCAACACGGTCAAACGTTTTTCGGCATCAAGTGAGACCACCACCTCCGGGTCCCCCGACGCTGGGGAGCACAGTATATTCATAAGGCGCCGAATATTGAAAAATAAATGCCTATTTCTCACAAAGCCAGTCTGGTCAGAGTGTATTACTTGGTGCAGCAAGCCTTCCATACGGATGGCTAAAAGCTTAGCTAGGATTTTGTAATCACAGTTTAAAAGCGAGATTGGGCGATAGGATCCACATTCCAGGGGGTCTTTGTTTTTCTTTAGTAGTAATGAAATTGAAGCCTGATAAAGACTAGGCGGTAGCTTTGAAGTATTAAGGCCCTCTGCAAATAGTCGAGACAAGAATGGGCAAAGCAGACCAGAAAACGTCCTGTAAAATTCGGTTGGAAAACCGTCCGGACCCGGTGATTTACCACTTTTCATTGCGGACACTGCTGTTGCAATCTCCTCAAGCGTAAATTCTTCTTCTAGATAGTCATGGGAGTCTGTATCAATTGAAGGCATATTCAAGCCATCAAAGAAGGAGTCAATCAGCAAAGGGTCTTGAGGGGATTCAGAGGTGTATAGCGCAGAGTAAAATTGTTTAAATTGATCATTGATCTCTTTATGTATAACTGTGGTGGCACCAGACGGGGTCCTTATTTGTGGGATTAAACGTGAGGCCTCAGATTTACGGATCTGATGCGCAAGGAGTTTACTGGCCTTGTCGCCTTGTTCATAGACTTTGTATCGAGCTCGCAAGAGTAACTGTTCAGCTTGCCTGGTAGAAAGCTCATCAAATTCAGATTGAAGTAGTTGGCGCTCTTTATGCAGATCAGAGGAAGGATCCGTATCATACTTCTCATCCAATGTGGCTATGGACTCGCTCAGGTCCCTAAGTCGCTGGGAGCGAACTCTGTTTTGGTTGGCTGTATAAGAAATAATTTGGCCACGTAGGTATGCTTTAAGAGACTCCCATATGGTAGAGCAGGACATACCTGGTGTTGAATTAGTTTTTAGGAATAAGGTGATTTCAGAAGAAATGAAATTGACAAACTCCTTATCTGAGAGTAAAATGGGGTTGAGACGCCATTGATAACACATAGGAGGTCGCTGGGGAAACTCTAGTTCAAGCACTAATGGTGAATGGTCAGAGATAACAATACTCTCGTAAGTACACTGCCGAAGGTTAGGCAGAAGTTTTTTGTCCAAAAATAAGTAATCAATCCGGGAGTATGTTTGATGAACATGAGAATAAAAGGAATACTGTCTATCTGTAGGATGTAGGAAACGCCAGGCCTCAAATATAGCATATTTCTGAAGAAAGGATTGAATAAGTAGGGCACATTTAGATGGGCCTGTATTTGTTTGTGAGGACTTGTCATGAACTGGGGACATTTTACAGTTGAAATCCCCCCCCTAAAATCAACAAATGAGAATCTAAATTGGGAATAGCAGACAGAAAAGAAGAAATGAAACTTGTGTCATCCCAATTGGGAGCATAAACACTAGCCAAAACAAGAGGGGTAGAAAACAGTTCACCGGTTACTATGACGTATCGTCCTTTAGGATCAGCAATAACCTCAGAAGCTACAAAGGGAGTAGCTTTATCAACCAGAATAGCAGCACCTCTTGATTTACTATGAAAGTTTGAGTGGAACACTTGACCAACCCAGTCCTTACGCATCCTAAAAGACTCACCAGTCCTCAAGTGAGTCTCTTGTAGAAATGCAATATTTGCATTCAAACCCTTTAAGTGTGTCAACACCCTCTTACGCTTCACCGGGTTGTTAACCCCTTTGGTGTTCCAAGAAATGTACTTGATCGCATTATTTCGGCCCCTCTGGGGATTCCCGTTATTCAACCGTGTCATCAGAGCATAGAATGGAAAAGCAATGAGCGCCCAAAACTCCCAGAATAACTTGTCTCAGAGTAATAATGTACGGTGGTAAATGTTTGAAAAAGTACAGAAAAAAAACAGGAAAAAAAACTAAAAAGACAGAATGACAACATTATAACTGAACAATTCAACCTGCCCCCCACCCCCCATCCCAGACAATACCTCCCCAAACGAGGTACAAGCCTAAATAGAACATGTTCTCTTCGCACAGTATGTGTCTGTGAGAGTGCGGTCTTAAACCTAAACCCACAGTCCCGCTCTTTAAAGTCACGTTTTGTTAGTGGATCAAGCAGCAAAAAGAAAGATTTGTATGTTTTTTTTTCAATTAAAAAAAAGGCGAATCCCTTGTGCAAACGGAATGACAAAAGCACCACTTGTAGATGTATATAATTGTATTCCCAGTCTTATAACAGGCATTGAGAGAGAAAATAAATTAAACGTATAAAGGCTCTCTGCCAAAAATCTAATTTGAAGTAAGGAAATCGTAGTAAGACAATCAAAAATGATACTAATTATAATAGTAGTCTAGTTGACGCTGAGACAGCTTTCAACCAATAGCAAAAAACTACGTGTGCGCAACGTTGAACGTTTGCTGGGCATAAATGACGCTTAAAACTTTTAAAATTAAAGTGAGGCCCCAAAAACCGTGTAGCCTCGCGAGACATTTACTATTTACTGGGTCAATGCAAACGGATGCAGTAAACAAATAACCAAAAATATTTTGAGTCACTGAGACAATGTGTAAACAGACTAAATAGGTGAGCGAGATAAGGCACGCACACTAGATGATCAAAACATTAGATCACATCAAATAAGCCTGAATAGTTTTGCCAACTATACAAGACTAGCCTGTTCTATCTAAACATAATTTTACCACAGGTGGGTTACTTACTATCCACAGTTCGCAAGCAACAGTTGCTGAATTGTGAGCATATTCAAGACTTCTTGATGTGACGTTGAATGTGAGCCATAGCCTCATCCGGAGATTCAAATGTGTAGTCTTTACCCTCATGAGATATCCATAAACGGGCCGGGAATCGCAGTCCATACTTCACACTTGGATGGTCCCGAAGTACTCGTTTGGCCTGTCCGAAAGCTGCACGCTGCCTGGAAACAGTGGGGGAGTAGTCCTGGTAGATGGAGAAGCTCTGTCCTTGAAAGCTCAGAGTGGTATTGCGGGCTCGTCGGAGGATCTCCATCTTCTCATGAAAAAAGTGCACTCGAAGAATTATGTCACGGGGCCTCTCCCCATCCCGGGGCTTTGGGCGCAGCGACCGGTGGGCTCGATCAATCAGGGGCTTTTCATCTAAGGCAAGAACATCCTTCAGCAGCCCTGAAACGAAATCCGTGGCGCGATGCATTTCCGCGGACTCTGGGACCGATACAAGTTTTAGATTATTGCGGCGAGAGAATCTCTCTAGACTCACACAGCTCTCCTTAACCTTTTTCAAATCCGCAGCTAGGCGTTTAACTTCAGCCTCCAGGGATGTAGTTAAATCGGAGACATTAGTAGCGTAGGTCTCCAGTGCTGCAATCGTTGTAGTGTGTGACGCAGTTGTTGTTTTGAGTAATGTGATTGCTGGCACAGTCTCGTTCCGCAGGATGGTTAAATCTGCTTTTAAAGTATCAGAAACCTCCTGTATTCTGGACTCAATCGTAGCAACCACCTGTGTTTTCATTTCAACTATCTCAGAGCGTAGTAGTTTGATGGCCTCGAGAATGTTCATTTCAGCGCCGCCGGGCCAAGCCGCGCCCCCGGGTAAAGTGTGCGTCCCCGGGCCCTCAGACTCAGGAGAGGGCGGTGATGAGAGCGGGTCTTGTAGGCCGGGTTTTCTCAGAGTCATGCTTTTGGCCTTATGTTTGGTCGACATGCTGACATTCGGAAGCAAAGTAGTCTTGGTTTTTACGGAAAATAAATACGGTTCTGCTGCAAAATTCACATAAACTTTAAGAATACCACGGGAGCAAACGGAAAACACGTCAGTCGCACATGGCGTCCCCTACCATCCCCCTGTAATAGGTATTCTAAGTTCTTGTTTATCTAGGATTATCTATCTATTCTCATAGAAATACTAGAATGGACATTCCCATTCTGGTCAACGTTCTGTGCTGGTTGCGGACCGGCAGCCAATTTTGACATAGCCATGAATGTATTGTCAAATTGCCATGGTCTAAAGGTGTTTCCCCATTCTAGTCATTATATTTGAATGCTACTGTTGTGAGGTCATTATTGAGTACATAGATGTATTGTACCTTTATCTACTCTGTGTGGCGGTGTCTCTGGTTCTCTGGGTGTGTCTCTCCTGCATGCTTTGTGTCTCTTCTCCTTCCTGTGGTTTCCAGGAGACAGGCTGGAGGAGCTCACTGAACTGGTCACCGTCTCTCCAGAGCTGGGGTTACACAGGAACAGCAGGGGTTAACATTAATGGGTGTTTAAGCAGCAACAACCGTCAATCACCCTTATAAGATATAAGTTATTTTAGAAAGACGTAACTTTGGAAGTTGCCTAAATTGTAATCTATGATCTTCCAAGTTGTGTACAGTATTAATGTGAGCTTTAGCTATTGATCATGGAGATTATAAATTAATGGTAAAGACTTACCAGCTCTCTGGACACTTGACCAGGTAATAACTGGCTGTAGAGAGGAGAAGTCAGAGTTAGGGGCTAACAGGGGGCAGCAGGTAGCCTAGTGGTTAGACCTTTGGACCAGTAACTGAAAGGTTGCTAGATCAAATCCCTGGGCTGACAAGGCAAAAATCTGTCATTCTGCCCCTGAACAACCCACTGTTCCTAGGCTGTCATTGAAAAAAAAAAGTTCTTAACTGACTTGCCTAATTAAATAAAGGTAAAAAACAATGATGGTACAGAATTACAGTGAAATACTGTTTCTTTCTTTAAGCCAAGCACACAAGGCTACGAAACACAAGTGACGGGGAAGATAAAGTGTAACCTTTGAGTGTGTGTTTACCTTTTCTGAGTGTATGACGTGTGTGCAGGTACTGGCAGGTGAGGACCAGCGTGAACAGGAAGATGGAGAGCAGTCCCAAGGAGCAGAGGAGCACTGCACACAGGTACACATCTGGAACACACATACATGTTTTACTATCAAACTGGGGACACATCTATAACACATCTGGAAGAGTAAGACAGGCACAGGAATGTCATGTTTTGATTCCAGATTGGGTTTGTTTCTGATTAGAAAGAAGTGTAACACTAGTGCTAATGTTGTCAGTACAGGACAATGATGGGCTGAGTAAAGACATATGAGAAAACTCTACCTCCAAATAGACGCCACACTCCCTCATCGCTCCTGTCCAGTGGGATGTATACTGACATAAAAAGAGAACATTGGATACAGTAAGTGAAAAATCAGTAGATATTGGTAATATAAATTTCAAGTGCTTCATTTTACTCACCTGTGGGCAGAGTTAGCACTTTTTTAGACTTTACAATTGGTTTCAATTGACATCAAGTGCACCTCAAGTGCTAAATCAAGTGCACCTGAAGTATTTGTCATACTACTTTGTGTACTGTATGTATTTGACCCAGGTCTGAACATTAGCATTTCATCTAATGTAGTCTAAGAAACTCAATGAAAACAGTAGAGTTGAATGTTTGCTGAAGAGGAAAACTGAAATATGTATGTTAGTGAAATGGTACATTCTTTGTGTGCATTCACCCATGGCAGCAGACAGACTCCCTCAGTGATTCACAGAAATACACTGAAATACACCGAGGCCCAGACCGCCATCAGACTGAGGCAGAGAGAGATGACTGCAGGGCATGCCAAACCCACACAACCCCACAAACAGGGCTGGCTGGAGAGTGAGGGGGTTCCCCCATCTACAAGTCTACTGAGTTGTGCGGGCGTGCACAGTATGAATGTGTGTGGATATGAGTGTGCCAGATAAGGCTTTCAGTATGAGCCAAGGGCATTTAGGAGAACAGAGGAGAGGAGTGAGATTGAGGAGAGATGGAGGATAGACAAAGGAGAGGAGAGATGAGAGGTGTTCTACATACTTAGCCTCTGAACCTGTAAATTAGATCTTAATATGCCTCTTTAAAACAGGGAGTGATACAACATTAATACTGACTCACTTCAGTTAACCTGAGATGGCTTTCTTTTCTTACCACCCATATAGCATATCTGCTCCAGGTACATTGAGATAATGCTGTCATGTTTACATTTTTACCTAAATATTGACATTTACATTATCTCAGTAATAGTTAGTGATATACTGTAGAGATAGAGCGCATACAGCTACCTGTATTTGTCTGAACAGAGGCTAACCTTGCTGATAACTGAAGTGATGCGGAGGGCTGGAGTTCCAAGAAAGATGAGGTACAGACTTGTTAGTGAGGGGCTCACACACACACAGACACACACACACAGTACTAAATATTTATGTTTGAACATCTTGAAGAACGATCTGGCCTTAATGGTCATGTACTCTTATAATTTCCACCCAGCATAGCCAGAAGAGGACTGACCAACCCTCAGAGCCAGATATTTGGACACAGCCATGGTTTAATCTGTTTCTACTAGTCCTATAGCTTCTACATCAGACAGATGTGCATTGAGAATATAAGAGCATTTCTGATGGCCAGATGTTCAACCTTATATACAGTGCCTTGCGAAAGTATTCGGCCCCCTTGAACTTTGCGACCTTTTGCCACATTTCAGGCTTCAAACATAAAGATATAAAACTGTATTTTTTTGTGAAGAATCAACAACAAGTGGGACACAATCAGGAAGTGGAACGACATTTATTGGATATTTCAAACTTTTTTAACAAATCAAAAACTGAAAAATTGGGCGTGCAAAATTATTCAGCCCCTTTACTTTCAGTGCAGCAAACTCTCTCCAGAAGTTCAGTGAGGATCTCTGAATGATCCAATGTTGACCTAAATGACTAATGATGATAAATACAATCCACCTGTGTGTAATCAAGTCCCCGTATAAATGCACCTGCACTGTGATAGTCTCAGAGGTCCGTTAAAAGCGCAGAGAGCATCATGAAGAACAAGGAACACACCAGGCAGGTCCGAGATACTGTTGTGAAGAAGTTTAAAGCCGGATTTGGATACAAAAAGATTTCCTAAGCTTTAAACATCCCAAGGAGCACTGTGCAAGCGATAATATATAAATGGAAGGAGTATCAGACCACTGCAAATCTACCAAGACCTGGCCGTCCCTCTAAACTTTCAGCTCATACAAGGAGAAGACTGATCAGAGATGCAGCCAAGAGGCCCATGATCACTCTGGATGAACTGCAGAGATCTACAGCTGAAGTGGGAGACTCTGTCCATAGGACAACAATCAGTCGTATATTGCACAAATCTGGCCTTTATGGAAGAGTGGCAAGAAGAAAGCCATTTCTTAAAGATATCCATAAAAAGTGTCATTTAAAGTTTGCCACAAGCCACCTGGGAGACACACCAAACATGTGGAAGAAGGTGCTCTGGTCAGATGAAACCAAAATTGAACTTTTTGGCAACAATGCAAAACGTTATGTTTGGCGTAAAAGCAACACAGCTGAACACACCATCCCCACTGTCAAACATGGTGGTGGCAGCATCATGGTTTGGGCCTGCTTTTCTTCAGCAGGGACAGGGAAGATGGTTAAAATTGATGGGAAGATGGATGGAGCCAAATACAGGACCATTCTGGAAGAATGGAACCTGATGGAGTCTGCAAAAGACCTGAGACTGGGACGGAGATTTGTCTTCCAACAAGACAATGATACAAAACATAAAGCAAAATCTACAATGGAATGGTTCAAAAATAAACATATCCAGGTGTTAGAATGGCCAAGTCAAAGTCCAGACCTGAATCCAATCGAGAATCTGTGGAAAGAACTGAAAACTGCTGTTCACAAATGCTCTCCATCCAACCTCACTGAGCTCGAGCTGTTTTGCAAGCAGGAATGGGAAAAAATTTCAGTCTCTCGATGTGCAAAACTGATAGAGACATACCCCAAGCGACTTACAGCTGTAATCGCAGCAAAAGGTGGCGCTACAAAGTATTAACTTAAGGGGGCTGAATAATTTTGCACGCCCAATTTTTCAGTTTTTGATTTGTTAAAAAAGTTTGAAATATCCAATAAATGTCGTTCCACTTCATGATTGTGTCCCACTTGTTGTTGATTCTTCACAAAAAAATACAGTTTTATATCTTTATGTTTGAAGCCTGAAATGTGGCAAAAGGTTGCAAAGTTCAAGGGGGCCGAATACTTTCGCAAGGCACTGTACTGTAGTCAAAAGGCAGTTGAGCAATTGTATGTTTATTTAACTAGGCAAGAACAATTTCTTATTTTCAATGAGAGCATAGGAACAAGTGGGTTAACTGCCTGTTCAGAACAACAGATTTGTACCTTGTCAGCTTGGGGATTTGAACTTGCAACCTTTCGGTTACAAGTCCACCACTCTAACCACTAGGCTACCCTGCCGCCCCAATGTATGTAACAGTACTTATGATGTCATATAAACATACTGTATGAAAGATTATGTTCATGTCTATGAACAGCACTGACTGTTCTCCTCAACGTAGTTGAAAAGAGCAGAAGTCAGCATTTGGCTGCAGACAGTGGTCTGGGGTGAGTGTGTGGGCGAGAGTTGGCCATCTCTCTGCTTGATACAGCATCTCTTCTTTGACTGGTTTGAGTTAGTGTTAAGTGTGTGGGCGAGAGTTGGCTATCTGGTATAGCATATTTGTTCCGAGGTGAGTAAGTGGGCTGTCTCAGCAGGGTGTAGTCTTTGTTTTCTGACTGAAAGGGACTGAGTTGAACAGGCAACTACACTTCATGTCTCGCCTCTCGCTCTCTTCTCTCCCCCCCCCCCTCTCTCTCTCTCTATCTTCCTTCAGACTGTCTTACGTGTGTTTTTGTGCAGTAATTCATTTCTGAGATTTCAAAGGTTTATAAAAAGTTGCCAATGTATTCGCAATTGATATTAACAAGCGACATATACAAATATGCTTTAAATGACCGCATTAAAAAAGAAGCAGTAGACTATTATAATCAATTTTGTTATATTTTGCTATTAGTAGGCTACTGTCTGTATTTGCCTCAATATATTTTAAGATGTGTAACCTAACATGTGTGCAACGATGTGCCAAATCTGTGATTTTGTGCATTTTCATAGGGTAAGCATTATAATAAGGCGCCTCAATATTTGCAGCCGTAGGTAGTAATATCTCTGTAGGAGCTGATCCGTTGTCAGTATTGTGTAATAATTATAATTTTAAGGAAAGATTTAAATGGAGAAAGCTGATCCATGAGCAGCACTCCCTTTCTTTCGATCCTACTCTATCATTATTGTTCCATCACTATCAGGAACCTGGCCCGGGGCATTTTTTCATGCCACGACCCACTCATCCTGCTGTGTTGAGAATCCGGGGTCGTATTCATTGAGCATTAAACAGAGAAAAACAACCTTACTGAAACAGGGAGGGACTACCTAAAGTTGTCCTCCAATAAGAATAATTTTCCATTGCAAAATAGTTGTATTAGTCGTACAGGATGCACATGGTATACACTGTCCAGCTAAATGCTTACTTGCAGGTTCCTACTCGACAATGCAACAGCAATTAGAAAAAATAAAATATAAGAATAAGAACATAAAGTAAATGGCTCAGTAATATAGAATAAACATTTTAGCATAAGTATAATACAGGAAGGCAGAAGTTATAGTCCAATATTTACACATGTTTTGGGGACGGGGGGGATTAGAGGACAAGTGTTTCAATTATGCAGTATTTAGCAATAATAATAATAATAATAAGGTTTGCAGTAATGAATATAACCCCAGTCTAAATTAGTTTTCCTGGCAATCCTGGACCCAAGTACAAAAACGAGCTAGTTAGCTGATGTATAGTATAATTTATTTGCTAAAGACAAGTGAAAGCTAAATTATAGACTATTTGAAACTGATGGAAACCCAGGAATTCCCTGTAATTCACAAGGAAACACTGAATGGATGGAATAAATGAGCCTGTCTCTCTGTGAGTCAAGCTAACCCCAGTATGCTTCTGTCATGATGTTGGCCTGGGGGGTAGGTTTATGACAGTCATAAATACCTTTTCCCCCCTTTTTCCTCTCTACCCTACTGAGGTTACATTTGCAAAACCCTTGCAGAGAACGTCTGGGAACGTCAGAACGTGGGGGGAAATGAACTATATTCGGGTAATCCGAACAATTGAACATATGCGGTGGTACTTAATGAATATGATGTCAGTTCGGTTGTCATCTGAGACATTCTCATCAATGTTAAGATGACATAAACTCTACAGTGGAAAGTCTACACATCAGAGTTATCAGATTCACATGGAATTGTGGTTCAATTTAAATGTTTGAATATGAAATTATTTGTGATGGGATGAAATGTGATTTTAGCTTCTAAAATGTGAGATGTGGGTTTTCATAAGATATTGCTGCTCACTCAGTGGCCCGCCCATGTGAAGAGACAGAGGTTGTATTCTATGACACACACCCCTTTTCTCCCTTCCTATATAAAGCCTTGACGACAACATAACTTCCTGTTCCGAGGACACGAGGGTGACGGTCCTATGTCAGAATGGTTCAGATAATAACTACAGAACAAAGCCAACATCAGCATGAGCTTTGGTTGCGAATGTTATGAACTTTTGAACTCTTATTCACTACAGAAGTGATACCTCCTAGCTGTTGAGTTAGCGACCGCAGCTGCAAACGCAGCTTAGGAAGGAACAGACAGAGTATCCCGTCTGTCACACGATGACGTTACTACAACATATCCAATTGACAACCAGAGACATTCTTCAAAGGACAGAGGACTCGGTTTGGCAACACGGCCTTCCATCTACCACCAACCTACTGAAGCGCAGCTCAAAGTAAATATTTATTGCATTTTCCTTTTCCAAATGGGAGGTAATTTAGAACGCATAAGATACTGTATTTACGATAGCACATATTTTTTTCCTTTGTTCCACAGTCTCCCGCTCTTTCACTCAACCCAGGCCCTTTTCATTTGTGTAACAAGTTCTCATATCTGTTCCGCACGCTAGGGACGTTTTCCTTTATGACGTAATTTGTAATCAAGTTATGATTAATTGTGTGTATGTGAATTCTGTGTGATTAGTTAGGTTTTTAGTAAATAAATATTTAAACCCAATTTTGTATTGCTGATTCAAATTGTTAGCCAGCGTTCTTGCAGATATCCAAGAATTTACAACTTTCAGATAAGACTGAAGTAAGATGAAGATTAATGTTGACTGCTATGGATGTAAAAGATTAGGTCTTTAAGAGTTTATTCGGAAGATAACAGCTCTATAAATATTCTTTCATGGTGCCCGACTCTCTAGTTAATTCCATTTACATGATTAGCTCAATCAGGTGATATTAATTACGGAGAAATTGTTTTATAGAATAGCATGTCATATCACATAATCTGGGATAGCCAAAAACACGACACTTCCATGTAAAAACAATGAGTTCACACAGTGTGTGTGTGTGTGTGTGTGTGTGTGTGTGTGTGTGTGTGTGTGTGTGTGTGTGTGTGTGTGTGTGGCGTCGGTATGGAGATTTATATATATACTGTCTATAGAAAATATACAAGCAGTGAGTCACAAACAAAATATGTGTTGTGCAAATATAAAATGCAACTTTTAAATAACAATCACAGTCTGTAAATATTCCCATATAGTTTTACAAACATATGTCACGATCCAAAAGCAAATGAGTCAACAAATGATGATTTGCAAATAAATGCAAGATATTTTTAATTTTTTATTTAACATGGCACACTTTACAAACATACTATGTTTGTTACTTTGCGAACACAACAGTTGTCAAATATGTTTTCGTGAATGTGACAACATTTGTGACTCAACAGATTACTTTTGTGATTTGCATTTTATGTATTTGTGACTTGCATTACATTTGTGACTGCCCTCCCATATTTTTGATTTGGCTCACATATTTCTGAGTTGCTGTGCAGATCAAAAACACGGCATGCATATTAGGACTTACTCAGTTCTCATCATTCCTTCATTAAGGAAAAAAATATATATCATAATAAGGCAAAAAAATATATAATAATAATAATATATGGAATATTTTGTTTTAGGTGTAAGTATAAGATGTTTGTTACATTTGACATTGTCCATGATTTTTACTTGTTATTCATTCACACAGGGTCTTTCTTAAAATGTATACTACAGTGCTCCGAGCATACTGTGCTCCGAGCACACAAAGTGGAGCATGGGAGGCTCAGAGTATGAGTCCAAATCAAAGTCTGCAAAACGGAGCACGGAGGTCACTTCTCGGATGTGTACTTATTTTGAAGCATGCAGCGATGCAAGCTTCAACGGAAAGTATGCAAAGAAATATGACGCAACCACCAGAAGAGGCATGACCTGATGTACTGTAGTTCTCCACCTGGAAGAAGTCATTTTCAGTCAACCCATCTTTGGACACTCCCGGTAAGTAAAACACTACAATGTCACACACGCTATGAGATCCTCTTGTGTGCAGTTGTGTAGTGGGTGATATACACAGGTACACGCCGTACACCCACTTTTTTTTCAGTGCTTATACTCACTTCCCACTTATGCGTATCAAAGTAGTGTATGCTGTATCAATTATGTAGTACAATAGAAAATCATGCACAAACTAGTCTAAACAATTGCAAAGTATGTGAAATAATATCAGTAAAAAAAGAAACGTCCCTTTTTCAGCACCCTGTCTTTCAAAGATAATTTGTAAAAATCCAAATAACTTCACAGATCTTCATTGTAAAGGGTTTAAACACTGTTTCCTTTGCTTGTTCAATGAACCATAAACAATTAATGAACATGCACGTGTGGAACGGTCGTTAAGACACTAACAGCTTAGGTAGGCAATTAAGGTCAAAGTTATGAAAACGTAGGACACTAAAGAGGCCTTTCTACTAATTCTGAAAAACACAAAAAGAAAGATGCCCAGGGTCCCTACTCATCTGTGTGAATGTGCCTTAGGCATGCTGCAAGGAGGCATGAGGACTGCAGATGTGGCCAGGGCTATACATTGCAATGTCCGCACTGTGAGACGCCTAAGACAGCGCTACAGGGAAACAGGTCGGACAGCTGATTGTCCTCGCAGCGGCAGACCACGTGTATCAACACCTGCAGAGGATCGGTATTTCCGAACATCACACCATCGCAACAGGTACAGAATGGCAACAACTGCCCGAGTTACACCAGGAACGCACAATCCCTACATCAGTGCTCAGACTGTCCGCAATAGGCTGAGAGAGGATGGACTGAGGGCTTGTAGGCCTGTTGTAAGGCAGGTCCTCACCAGACATCATCGGCAGCAACATCGCCCATGGGCACAACTTGTTCAGTTTATGTCTCATTTGTTGAATCTTGTTATGTTCACACAAATATTTACACATGTTAAGTTTGCTGAAAATAAACGCAGTTGACAGAGAGAGGACATTTATTTTTTTGCTGAGTTAATATTTAAATGCGGACCGCACACATTTCAGCGGAATAACATCATGTGTCATGCAGCAAAAGTGCGCAGTTGCAGGTTGTTGCATAGAGCAACTCAGAGAAAAATAACAGTAGCCGGTGGGGTAGGTAGGAAAGACGGTGGAACTTATGATATTGACCAGTAAATACAAACTAACTAACGCAACAATGGGTACGCAACCAGGTATTGACTTTTTTAATTTCCAATTCCTCATATGTACAGTGGGGCAAAAAAGTATTTAGTCAGCCACCAATTGTGCAAGTTCTCCCACTTAAAAAGCTGAGAGAGGCCTGTAATTTTCATCATAGGTATACTTCAACTATGACAGACACAATGAGAAGAAAAAAAAACAGAAAATCACAATGTAGGAGTTTTTTATGAATTTATTTGCAAATTATGGTGGAAAATAAGTATTTGGTCAATAACAAAAGTTTATCTCAATACTTTGTTATATACCCTTTGTTGGCAATGACAGAGGTCAAACATTTTCTGTAAGTCTTCACAAGGTTTTCACACACTGTTGATGGTATTTTGGCCCATTCCTCCATGAAGATCTCCTCTAGAGCAGTGATGTTTTGGGGCTGTTGCTGGGCAACACGGACTTTCAACTCCCTCTAAAGATTTTCTATGGGGTTGAGATCTGGAGACTGGCTAGGCCACTCCAGGACCTTGAAATGCTTCTTACGAAGCCACTCCTTCGTTGCCCGGGCTGTGTGTTTGGGATCATTGTCATGCTGAAAGACCCAGCCACGTTTCATCTTCAATGCCCTTGCTGATGGAAGGAGGTTTTCACTCAAAATGTCACGATACATGGCCCCATTCATTCTTTCCTTTACACGGATCAGTCGTCCTGGTCCCTTTGCAGAAAAACAGCCCCAAAGCATGATGTTTCCACCCCCATGCTTCACAGTAGGTATGGTGTTCTTTGGATGCAACTCAGCATTCTTTGTCCTCCAAACACAACGAGCTGAGTTTTTACCAAAAAGTTATATTTTGGTTTCATCTGACCATATGACATTCTCCAAATCTTCTTCTAGATCATCCAAATGCTCTCTAGCAAACTTCAGACGGGCCTGGACATGTACTGGCTTAAGCAGGGGGACACGTCTGGCACTGCAGGATTTGAGTCCCAGGCGGCGTAGTGTGTTACTGATGGTAGGCTTTGTTACTTTGGTCCCAGCTCTCTGCAGGTCATTCACTAGGTCCCCCCGTGTGGTTCTGGGATTTTTGCTCAACGTTCTTTTGATCATTTTGACCCCACGGGGTGAGATCTTGCGTGGAGCCCCAGATCGAGGGAGATTATCAGTGGTCTTGTATGTCTTCCATTTCCTAATAATTGCTCCCGCAGTTGATTTCTTCAAACCAATCTGCTTACCTATTGCAGATTCAGTCTTCCCAGCCTGGTGCAGGTCTACAATTTTGTTTCTGGTGTCCTTTGACAGCTCTTTGGTCTTGGCCATAGTGGAAATTGGAGCGTGACTGTTTGAGGTTGTGGACAGTTGTCTTTTATACTGATAACAAGTTCAAACAGGTGCCATTAATACAGGTAATGAGTGGAGGACAGAGGAGCCTCTTAAAGAAGAAGTTACAGGTCTGTGAGAGCCAGAAATCCACCATAATTTGCAAATAAATTCATAAAAAATCCTACAATTTGATTTTCTGGGGTTTTTTCTTCTAATTTTGTCCGTCATAGTTGAAGTGTACCTATGATGAAAATTTACAGGGCTCTCTCATCTTTTTAAGTGGGAGAACTTGCACAATTGGTGGCTGACTAAATACATTTTTGCCCCACTGTATATAATGTAAAAAGCTGTCATCGAGGCAAAGGGTGGCTATTTGAAGAAACTGTTTGTTTAATACTTTTTTGGTTACTACATGAATCCATTTGTGTTATTTCATAGTTTTGATGTCTTCACTATTATTCTACAATGTACAAAATTGTTAAATAAAAATAAAAACTTGAATGAGTAGGTGTTCTTAAACTTTTGACCGGTAGTGCATAAATATACAGGTGAAGTCAGAAGTTTACATACACCTTAGCCAAATACATTTAAACTCAGTTTTTCACAATTGCTGACTTTTAATCCTAGTAAAAATTCCCTGTCTCAGGTCAGTTAGGATTACCACTTTATTTTAAGAATGTGAAATGTCAGAAAATTAGTAGAGTTATTATGAGTCAGAAGTTTACATACACTCAATTAGTATTTGGTAGCATTGCCTTTAAATTGTTTAACTTGGGTCAAACATTTCAGGTAGCCTTCCAAAAGCTTCCCACAATAAATTCCTTGTGACAAAGCTGGTGTAACTGAGTCCGGTTTGTAGGCCTCCTTGCTAGCACCTTTTTCAGTTCTGCCCACAAATGTTTTATAGGATTGAGGTCATGGCTTTGTGATGGCCACTCCAATACCTTGACTTTATTGTCCTTAAGCCATTTTGCCTCAACTTTGGAAGTATGCTTGGGGTCATTGTCCATTTGGAAGACCCATTTGCAACCAAGCTTTAACTTCCTGACTAATGTCTTGACATGTTGCTTCAATATATCCACATACTTTTCCTACCTCGTGATGCCATCTATTTTGTGAAGTGCACCAGACCCTCCTGCAGCATAGCACCCCCACAACATGATGCTGCCACCCCCGTGCTTCACGATTGGGATGGTGTTTTCGGCTTGCAAGCCACCCCTTTTCCCTCCAAACATAATGATGGTCATTATGGCGTAACAGTTCTATTTTTGTTTCATTTTGTCCCATTTGCTAACTGATGGTAGGCTACACTGAGGCACCAACGACACTAGTCTGTCATATGTACTTACGCCCAATCCATCTCCTTAATGCTGAGTGCCAAGCAAAGAGGCATCAGGTCACATTTATTTAGTCTTTAGTATGACTCAACCAGAGATCGAACCCCCACCCTTCCAATCTTAGGGTGGACACTATGCCACTGATTTGCTGCTACTGTTAAAGTCACTGTAATAGTAGCAGTAGTAGTAGTATAGAATACCAGAAGTCACATTGAAATAGTAGTAGCCTTAGTTGTAGGACTGTAGAAGTTTTGTAGAAGGAGGAACTGAGGAAGTTTTGCTTGAGAACTGAGAATTTCCTAGTATGGATGCAGTACCATTAATCTGCGCAAACTGATCTGTAAAACGCAACTCACAAATAAGTGATCCAACTTACATACTGCACACTGTATCATTTCTGATTGGCTTGAAGGCCATTCTAGAGTGTGCATTATTTCCCTATAATGCAAGGTATCATTCAATGGCTATGAATTTCATTCTTACATTTTCTACAGTATCTTTAAGCTGCTTTTCAAAGCATATTTGAAGACATTTTTGGCATTGTTGAATTCGCTTTTCATAATAGCAACTAGGACTGATAGTTTGGTTTGTTAAGCTTACCAAGGCAACTACTGTAGCTATCACACAACTTGCTAGCTACTTCAGTGGATGTTGAACACATTTCTACCAGCAAATTAACATATTTCTAGAGGGGCTCTATACGTTCTGTGAAAAATAATGCAACTCCGTGGAAGGTGAGTTCCACTCTGTTGACACGCCATGGAAAACACATTCCACGTCATTCATTATTTTCCATATAAGGCATAGCCCCTCATTGATTATCCCTTACTAATATACCAATAAAAAAGAGGCTTCCAAACCTCTCTGCCAATAACAGTTCGTTTTCAGTTTTCCCCTTCCCACTCCCCAATACTATTGCTAATTGCTATTTGCTATGAATAACGTTTTGTTTCTTTTTGACCATTTTTATTTATAACAATCACAGTAAGGTACTTAATTGTTATCCAGAAATGATATGATATTGAGGTAAAAATGGCTGCATTGGCCCTTTAAAAGTGCGTAAAGTTTATTCAACTTAAGAGACAAGTAGGAGAAAATGCCCATCGTTCCTCTTAAGACTTAGCCGCACCCCACACATGTAAACACACGAGTCAGCATGGTATTGTCTTCCAGAAAGTATTATCTGGCAGCAATTAAAACTGTGAGTCTTTCTGAGTAAGTCTCTAAGAGCTTTCCACACCTGGATTGTGCAACATTTGCCCATTATTCTTTTCAAAATTTGTCAAACTCCGTCATATTGGTGTTTGATCATTTCAAGCCTTTTTTTCAAGCAGATTTAAATCAAAACTATAACTTGGACACTCATGAACATTCACTGTCTTCAGTGTATATTTGGCCTTGTTTTAGGTAATTTTTCTGCTGAAAGGTGAAATCATATCCCAGTGTTTGGTGGAAAGCAGACTGAACCAGGTTTTCATCTAGGAAGTTCATTACGTTAATTTTTCATCCTGAAAAACTGCCCAGTCCTTAACTCTATTACATTTATTTTTATCCTTAAAAACTACCCAGTCATAAATGATTACAAGCATACCCATAACATGATGCAGCCATCACTATGCTTGAAAATATGGAGTGGTACTCAGTGTGTTGTATTGGATTTGACACAAACATAATTATTTGTATTCAGACATTAGTACTGTAGTGCCTTGTTGCAATTTAAAAAAATTATGTACAGGCTTCCTTCTTTTCATTCTGTCAATTAGGTCAGTATTGTGGAGTAACTACAATGTTGTTGATCCATCCTCAGTTTTCTCCTATCACAGTCTTTAAACGATTTAACTGTTTTAAAGTCACCATTGGGCTCACGGTGAAACCGCTTACCGGCGACTGAGTTAGGAAGGACGCCTGTATCTTTGTAGTGACGTGGATGTATTGATACATCATTCAAAGTGTAATTAATAACTTCACCATGCTCAAAGGGATATTCAATGTCTGTTTTTTAAATGTTTACCCATCTACCAACAGGTGCCCTTCTTTGTGAGGCATTGGAAAACCTCCCTGGTCTTTGTGGGTGAATCTGTGTTTGAAATGCACTGCTTGACTGAGGGACCTTACAGATAGAACAGAGATGTACAGAGATGAGATAGTCATTCAAAACTCATGTTAAACACTATTATTCCACACAAAGTGAGTCCGTTAAACTTTTTAAGTGAGTTGTTAAGCAAATTTTTACTCCTGAACTTATTTAGGCTTGCCATAACAAAGGGGTTGAATACTTATTGAGTCAAGACATTTCAGTATTTCACTTTTAATTCATTGTAAAAAAAATACAAAATAAATCCCCAAAAATGTAACTTTGACATTATGGGGTATTTACTGTGTCTAGGCCAGTGACAATTTAATACATTTTAAATTCAGTCCGTAAAACAACAAAATGTGGAGAAAGTCAACAGGTGTGAATACTTTCTGCAGGCACTGTACTGTATATACTGATTAAGGAAGCCTGTGACATGACAGACCAATCAGGACTCATATCTCGGCATGTCCAACCACTCCACTATTTCAGCCAGGAAGGATCCTTTCTTTCTCGCTGTATAGCGCAGTGTTTTCTACTTCGCTAAATTAGGCTCATAATTGAACATTTGTATACATATTTTCGTATCCTATTCAAGTTTGTAAGTGAGCCACATGAAAGTTCAAGAAGGCATTTTTCTGTAAACAGCCCTACTGTGAAGTAGGAACTGGCGTCAAATGCCTCAGATCCTGTTACCTGTCACAAATGTTTTCACATTAACATTGTGTTTGCAAGGTAAGAAATATACTACAGTAGTAATGTGCTGTGTTAATCAGAAAAAAATCTGTCTTGCATTTATTTGGTCATCAGCATTTGTTTTTAACTAATTTGCTTTAGGATCATGGCATATGTTTGTGAAACTATATGAGTATATTTAAAGAATCAGATTTAAAGACATCTTTTGTTTGTGACTCACTACTCATATATTTGAAACATTTTGATAGATTTCTATCTCCAGACGTTGGTCCCAGGTCTCCCCATGCTTCATATTGCTCCAGACCTGTTTACTGTACATGGCAGGAAAATCTTGTAGAGTTGAAATTATTGTGTGTCTACGCAAGTAGATAGTTTCACTGGCAGTCAGTTATCTGTGGCATAACAACCAGGGCCAGGAAAGCTCTATTCTGAGAGCTGTGACTGACTAGAGGTAACCTCGCTCTGATTTTGAGCTGAAGGAAACAGCTGTGTAACTGACCTTGAGACCATCCTTCTTTACATAACCATAGCGCAGTCCTGGGCAATAACACACACACACACACACAAGCACATGAACACACCCATAGGTACACATGAAAAAACACACATACACAACTCACATACTCTTACCAGTGAGCTGGGCTGCAGAGGTGCCATTAGACGAAGCCTTCCAGCTGTTTCTGTGTCTGCGTATCTCCTGGACCCTACAGGTGTAGAACCCTCGGTCCCTTCGAGTCACATTCAGTACCAGCAGTCCATACACCTCTCCCTCTGTCCTTCCCTCTCTCTCCTCATACAGATGGAACTTGGGCTGGGAGAACCGGCAACTGTAGTTCCCATATATCTGTATCTTCTTCATGGTCAACTTCACAATCAGCTGTTCAGGAAGAGGAGGAGATGGGGATGGAGGGAGAGGAGGGAAAGAGGGAAGAGGAGGAGAGAAGAGCCATCGGAGGACGAGGAAGCTGTTGCTCCTCTTCTTCTGGGAGACGAGGCAGGACAGGTTCAGGTTCTCACCCTCACTAACCATGACAACTGGCCCAGGGATCACGGTCACGTTCAGGGCCTCACACACACCTGTGGGGACAAACATACTGTTAAAGTAATTTAAATGTTGAAAGATAATGATGAAGTAATTCCACTCTGAAACCTTATAACTGTATGAAATTGATTAGAATCATACATTTATTATCTGATGGGTTTGTTTAAGTTTAGTAAATCAATTATATATCTGTACAATAGATCTTTATAGCATCTTAAACACAGACTGTCTCAGCAAAATATGGTGCCGACCTTGGCTAGGGGCCACTGAGAGATTTGGGAGAGGGCAGGGAGTACTTCTCACCGCCTCCCTAATCTTGAGAGAGGACAGGAAGTGCTTCCCACGGTCTCCCTAATCTTTGTCGGCTGAATAGTGATACAGTATGTGCGTAGGATACCTACTGTTTGTGTGTGAATGTAAGTGCATAAGGAGCCAGTATAAAATTAATGATTTTGTACAACGGACTAGCGCTCTCGTGAATAAACATTTTGACTATCATAGCTGGGCTTCCGTCTGTTTCATTCAACCAGAATCTTACAAATTCTGGGTTGCATACTGAGTAGTTTAATTGAAGTGGTTTATGAACATTGAGAACATAATTCTCGTAACACATACACACACACACACATGCATGCATGCACGCATACACGCCCACACACACCTACTCAGAGACTGTACTGACACTATTGCTCAAATCTACTCTATCTGTGATTCTAAATACTGTACATTATCACCTCTTGAATAACAACTGTAACATTCATACTGGATCATCAGTACATTTATAGATAAATAGAAGTCCAGACAGGGTCTGGAGAGGTTTAAGAGGGGTCCATAGAGTTTGACTTGTTCACAGACTGTACACTTTCTAAAGGGGGGTTGTGTGTGTTGATGCCCAGTGCTACCAGCTGGGTCAGGTCTGTTCAGGGGAGTCAGTCTGTCTGGAAACAGTATGGACAATTTGCCAGCGGAGACAGAACAGCTACAGGTGGTACACATTTATCTACTGTACAGAGAGAAAAGGGGAAGAGAGAGAAACACGACAGGATAACAAGGACCACCTGTGTTCCATAAATAGTGTGTGTGTGTGTGTGTGTGTGTGTGTTTACTATAGAGCTTTAGTCTTGTTAATATTTCCTACCCCTACAGTCTGTCCATGGCCCGAGAGTTCATATGTTACACATTTCAGACAGGAAACGCCACGTATTAAATTAACCATTTATAAGAAAGATTACAATACATGCAATACATTAGTCTTGGCGTTAGGCTCTGCTCATTCAGGGTAGCTCACTGCCAGAGCATGCATATTGTTAAGATAATAATAATTACAGGCATAGAGCATGCTAAACCAATTCACCTGCAGGAAGGAAACACAGAACCAAAAAGGTGGAGGCTGGGGGGAAAGCAAGTAACAGACATTCATGCGAGTAACGCATGTTCCTGCAATAGCATGCCACTGAGAACACCAGTGCATAGTTTGCGCGTGGCAGCCATCAGAGAAGTGTGTGCAGAACCTGGTGGACTAAATAGACCGCCATATTAACATGGAGTGATGAATCTAATTGGTGCAATACCAGCTGATGCTATCAACTTATGCCAATACTCTGGTTTCCTGTATGAACTAGCGCTGCGCATCATGCAAACAGTGGGGAGAACAATTATTTGATACACTGCCGATTTTGCAGGTTTTCCTACTTACAAAGCATGTAGAGGTCTGTTTAAAAAAAATCATAAGTACACTTCAACTGTGAGAGACGGAATCTAAAACAAAAATCCAGAAAATCACATTGTTTGATTTTTAAGTAATTCATTTGCATTTTTGAAACAACTAGAATTATTTTGCAGTGTATGTACGGAATATCTTTATGTCATAACCATGTTCATATGTTGTCCATAACCACGCCAGAGACATCATACATGGGCTCTGGTCAAAAGTAGTGCACTATTCGGAATAGGGTGCAATTTGGGACAAAGACAGTGACACTGAAGTCAGAACAAGGGCTGAATTCAACCAAACCACAGCTATGTCTGCGCTGTTTCTTTGTTTACAAAACCAGTGCACGCAAACACACACATAATAACACACACACGCACATCTCTGCAGAGCATGACGCTTGCAACGCGAGGATAGTGGGTTCCACCCATACGTAAAACATGTATGCACAAATTACTGTAAGTCACTTTGGATAAAAGCATCTGCTTAATTGAATATACTATATACAGTGCCTTGCGAAAGTATTCGGCCCCCTTGAACTTTGCGACCTTTTGCCACATTTCAGGCTTCAAACATAAAGATATAAAACTTGTTGTTGATTCTTCACAAAAAAATACAGTTTTATATCTTTATGTTTGAAGCCTGAAATGTGGCAAAAGGTCGCAAAGTTCAAGGGGGCCGAATACTTTCGCAAGGCACTGTATATGGGGCAAAAAAGTATTTAGTCAGCCACCAATTGTGCAAGTTCTCCCATTTAAAAAGATGAGAGGCCTGAAATGTTC
Organism: Oncorhynchus mykiss; assembly: GCF_057628025.1. Classification (NCBI taxonomy): domain Eukaryota; kingdom Metazoa; phylum Chordata; class Actinopteri; order Salmoniformes; family Salmonidae; genus Oncorhynchus; species Oncorhynchus mykiss. Next base: position 2,282,790 of record NC_143044.1, read on the forward strand.
ATCATAGGTACACTTCAACTATGACAGACAAAATGAGAAAAAAAATCAGGCTTCAAACATAAAGATATAAAACTGTATTTTTTTGTGAAGAATCAACAACAAGTGAGACACAATCATGAAGTGGAACGACATTTATTGGATATTTCAAAAATTTTTAACAAATCAAAAACTGAAAAATTGGGCGTGCAAAATTATTCAGCCCCTTTACTTTCAGTGCAGCAAACTCTCTCCAGAAGTTCAGTGAGGATCTCTGAATGATCCAATGTTGACCTAAATGACTAATGATGATAAATACAATCCACCTGTGTGTAATCAAGTCTCCGTATAAATGCACCTGCACTGTGATAGTCTCAGAGGTCCGTTAAAAGCGCAGAGAGCATCATGAAGAACAAGGAACACACCAGGCAGGTCCGAGATACTGTTGTGAAGAAGTTTAAAGCCGGATTTGGATACAAAAAGATTTCCCAAGCTTTAAACATCCCAAGGAGCACTGTGCAAGCGATAATATTGAAATGGAAGGAGTATCAGACCACTGCAAATCTACCAAGACCTGGCCGTCCCTCTAAACTTTCAGCTCATACAAGGAGAAGACTGATCAGAGATGCAGCCAAGAGGCCCATGATCACTCTGGATGAACTGCAGAGATCTACAGCTGAGGTGGGAGACTCTGTCCATAGGACAACAATCAGTCGTATATTGCACAAATCTGGCCTTTATGGAAGAGTGGCAAGAAGAAAGCCATTTCTTAAAGATATCCATAAAAAGTGTTGTTTAAAGTTTGCCACAAGCCACCTGGGAGACACACCAAACATGTGGAAGAAGGTGCTCTGGTCAGATGAAACCAAAATTGAACTTTTTGGCAACAATGCAAAACGTTATGTTTGGCATAAAAGCAACACAGCTGAACACACCATCCCCACTGTCAAACATGGTGGTGGCAGCATCATGGTTTGGGCCTGCTTTTCTTCAGCAGGGACAGGGAAGATGGTTAAAATTGATGGGAAGATGGATGGAGCCAAATACAGGACCATTCTGGAAGAAAACCTGATGGAGTCTGCAAAAGACCTGAGACTGGGACTGAGATTTGTCTTCCAACAAGACAATGATCCAAAACATAAAGCAAAATCTACAATGGAATGGTTCAAAAATAAACATATCCAGGTGTTAGAATGGCCAAGTCAAAGTCCAGACCTGAATCCAATCGAGAATCTGTGGAAAGAACTGAAAACTGCTGTTCACAAATGCTCTCCATCCAACCTCACTGAGCTCGAGCTGTTTTGCAAGGAGGAATGGGAAAAAAATTCAGTGCAAAACTGATAGAGACATACCCCAAGCGACTTACAGCTGTAATCGCAGCAAAAGGTGGCGCTACAAAGTATTAACTTAAGGGGGCTGAATAATTTTGCACGCCCAATTTTTCAGTTGTTGATTCTTCACAAAAAAATACAGTTTTATATCTTTATGTTTGAAGCCTGAAATGTGGCAAAAGGTCGCAAAGTTCAAGGGGGCCGAATACTTTCGCAAGGCACTGTATAAGCATATTATTGTGGAAAAAAAGTATTATCTCAATACTTTGTTATATACCCTTTGTTGGCAATGACAGAGGTCAAACGTTTTCTGTAAGTCTTCACAAGGTTTCCACACACTGTTGCTGGTATTTTGGCCCATTCCTCCATGCAGATCTCCTCTAGAGCAGTGATGTTTTGGGGCTGTTGCTGGGCAATACGGACTTTCAACTCCCTCCAAAGATTTTCTATTGGGTTGAGATCTGGAGACTGGCTAGGCCACTCCAGGACCTTGAAATGCCTCTTACGAAGCCACTCCTTCGTTGCCCGGGCGGTGTGTTTGGGATCATTGTCATGCATGAGAGACCCAGTCACGTTGCCCTTGCTGATGGAAGGAGGTTTTCACTCAAAATCTCACGATACATGGCCCCATTCATTCTTTCCTTTACACGGATCAGTCGCCCTGGTCCCTTTGCAGAAAAACAGCCCCAAAGCATGATGTTTCCACCCCCGTGCTTCACAGTAGGTATGGTGTTCTTTGGATGCAACTCAGCATTCTTTGTCCTCCAAACACAACGAGTTGAGTTTTTACCAAAAAGTTATATTTTGGTGTCATCTGACCATATGACGTTCTCCCAATCTTCTTCTGGATCCTCTAAATGCTCTCTAGAAAACTTCAGACTGGCCTGGATATGTACTGGCTTAAGCAGGATTTGAGTCCCTGGCGGCGTAGTGTGTTACTGATGGTAGGCTTTGTTACTTTGGTCCCAGCTCTCTGCAGGTCATTCACTAGGTCCCCCCGTGTGGTTTACTCACCGTTCTTGTGATAATTTTGACCCCATGGGGTGAGATCTTGCGTGGAGCCCCAGATCGAGGGAGATTATCAGTGGTCTTGTATGTCTTCCATTTCCTAATAATTGCTCCCACAGTTGATTTCTTCACACCAAGCTGCTTAACTATTGCAGATTCAGTCTTCCCAGCCTGGTACAGGTCTACAATTTTATTTCTGGTGTCCTTTGACAGCTCTTTGGTCTTGGCCATAGTGGAGTTTGGAGTGTGACTGTTTGAGGTTGTGGACATACTGACAACAAGTTCAAACAGGTGCCATTAATACAGGTAACGAGTGGAGGACAGAGGAGCCTCTTAAAGAAGAAGTTACAGGTCTGTAAGAGACAGAAATCTTGGTTGTTTGCAAATAATTTGCAAATAAATTCATTAAAAATCCTACAATGTGATTTTCTGGATTTTTTTTCTCTCATTTTGTCTGTCATAGTTGAAGTTTACCTATGATGAAAATTACAGTGGGTGACAATTGGTGGCTGACAATTGGTGGCTGACTAAATACTTTTTTGCCCCACTGTATAGATATATATATACCTAGCTTATATACTTTCGATATGTGGTTGATTTTGAGATGCTAGCACTCTGAACTTCAAAACTGATATTTGAGGAGTTAGTGACTGCTTATCTCCTGTTGCTGACAGATGGTAGATACAGTGCCTTGCAAACGTATAACAAAGTCAGATTAAAATGAATTCAATTATGATTTTTATTTGTCAACAATCTACACAAAATACTCTGTATTGTCAAAGTGGAAGTTCATAACTAAAATATAGTCATTGCATAAGTATTCAGACCCTTTGTTTAGGCAAACCTAAATTAGTTCAGGAGTAACATGTGGCTTAACAAATTACATAATAAGTTACATGGAGTCACTCTGTGTGAAATAATAGGGGTTGACAGGATTTTTGAATCACTAAACGTTGCTCTGTCCCCCAAACATCCAACATCTGTAAGGTCATTCAGTCAACTATTGAATTCCAAGCACAGATTCAACTACAAAGACCAGGGAGCTTTTTGAAAGCCTCATAAAAAGGGCAGTGATTGGTAGATGGGTAACAATAACAAATCAGACATTTATAATCTCTTCATGCATGGTCAAGTTAATAATTATGCTGTGGATCATATATTAAACAATCTAGACACATCAAAGATAGTCATCCTTCTGAACTGAGCTGCAGGACAGGAATTAAACTGCTCCAGGGATGTAATGGGAGAAAACTAGTGACTCCACAATAATGACCTAAATGACACGGTGAAAAGAAGAATAGAAATATACAAAATATGCCAAAAAATGCATCTTGAATGCAACAAGGCACTAAAGTAATATTGCAAAAAAAAACATAGTAAAGGAATACACTTTTTGGCCTAATTGCAAAGCCTTGTGTTTGGGTGGCTGCGTCATGGTATAGGCATGCTTTACATCGGCAAATACTGGGCGGTTTTTAGGATTAAAAGAAACGGGATGGCGCTAAGCACAGTCTGCGTTAGTCTGCTTTACACCAGAAACTGGGAGAATAATTCACCTTTAAGCAGGACAATAACCTCCAACACAAGGCGAAATCTAAACTGGAGTTGCTTACCAAGAAGACAGTGAATGTTCCTGAGCGGGCAAGTTACAGTATTTACTTAAATCTGCTTAAAAGTCTATGGCAAGACTTGATCCCCAACATCTTGACAGAGCTTGAAGAATTTTGAAAAGAATAATGGGAAAATATTTCACAATCCAGGTGTGCAAAGCAAGTATAGACTTACCCAAGAAGACTCATAGCTGCAATCAATGCCATAGGTGATTGTAAAATGTATTTGATGCATGGAGCCATATTTTAGGTATTTAATTTCTATTAATACATTTTTTTATTAAGAGGTTCTTCCACAATTCCAATTAAATAAATTTTTATGCCCTTTGTAACACAATAAAATGTGAAGAATGTTTGTATGGGATAACATATAAAACAGTGGCCTGACAATGTACTGTATAAGTTCACATGGTTGAGAGTTAGAGTATCCTGACAATTCAAACTGAAGAATGTGCAAAAGTATTTATTTATCCCTACTTATACAGAGATAAATTAACAGCAAGTAAATACAGGGTAGTAGTATGTTAATACAGAGGTAGTACAGTATGTGAATACAGTAGTAGTATGTAAGTAGAGCATCTTACCTGCTATGAGCGCTCTAGTCAAGAGAACGTACATTACAGAGGAGAAGTTCATTTTCCACAGTCAACCAATCCATAAACTGCACCTATACAATAAACTACGCAATACAACAAGATGTAGCTATACATCTAGACACAGCCATGTAACAACTCTCCAGTAGTTACACCATCCTCCAGAGCCCAGGCCACCATCTAGCCTACTCTACTTTTCTCTATTTTTGTCTCTTCTCTCTCATTTTCTTTCTCCGTTCCCAAAATCACTGTGTGTAATAACAAACAGTACATGCTCTGTTCTCACTTAGAAACTCCCCTCAGTTCTTTCTTTCTCATTCTCGCTCTCTCTCTCTCTCTCTCTTTCCCCTGTTAAATGTAGGGAAATGTCGTTTCCTGAGTGGTGTTTTGGAACAGCCGCAGATTTCCAGCTGAAGCTGCCTAAGAAGCATTAGGCAGGCCTAGCGGGCATCTTTTTTTGTGTGTGTGTGTGTGTGTGTGTGTGTGTGTGTGTGTGTGTGCGTGTGCGTGTGTGCGTGCGTGCGTGAGCGTGACCTGTGTCTGTGTCTGTGTCTGTGTCTGTGTCTGTCTCTCCAACAGAGTGGCAAGGTTAGTCTCAGGCTGTGGTCAGACTGGTCCAGTAGACTACAGGCCTGCTGGTTTAATGGCCAGGCTAAAGTGCTGAGCTAGTATTACTGCTGGCTCTAGGCCATCCCTAGCCCACTGGTGTTACACAACACATAACCCTTTATATACTATGTCTAACGGCCTTCAGGAATCACTCTTTCAAAATTATTTTTATTTTACAATTTCTGTTATATAGTGTTGTTTACTTTTCATGCAGATTAATGTGAAATCACATGTAGTTTACACCTTTCCCTCCTCCCTTTATGCTCTAGCTGATGACTCCACAATTGGCAGCCAACTCAGAGCTGAGTTGTGGAATTCAGGAATAGAACACTGAAAATAATGACATTTCCAGCCTATTTATGGTTGCTTGATGACAGATAAAGGTTATAACCATGTGTAAGTGCATTTTATAAAGTGTTAATAACTGCAGGTCAAATTTGGCTTACTATTTGGCAAGTACTGAACAGCTATCACACTATTTAGTGTGTTAGCACTTTGTGTTAGCACTTTGTCAAATGTGGCTGGTGTCATGCAAACTTCACTTTTTCCCAATCCTGTGCAGGATGACGTTGAAAGCTCTTCCTACATTAACTCCTTTTGTAAAGATTAATTTACTGTACAGCAACACAACATGTGACCAACAGGTGGCGTCACGCCTACTTGACACTCGTCCCTCAACTGATAGTTGCAGACGGTTTGTCGCACTATCTGACATAAAACAATGTTAACAGAATAGAATAGAATAGAGAAACCAGATGTGGAAATTCTTGGCAATGGTCACATGATGCTTTAAGACACCTTAAAATACAGTAAATCATGTTGACAGGGTTTTAAAGTGAAATATGGAGCTCTCTTTACTGTCTCCACTCCCAGAGGATTTGATTCTGATTAACATGTGATGGAGGATAACAAACAGTTGATGCAAACAAAATGGTAGTATAAAGCTACCTGTAATCCAGGAGTAGGCATCTGGCCCTTAACATAAAACATAAGATTGATGCTTCTACCCATCTGCTACCACAGACACACACACACACACACTTCTGTTTGTATTCCCTGTTGCTACCTACTATGCTCCTCTCTGCCCCCATGTGGTTAAAAGAGGCTACTTTTCACTTGGCTCACACATCTATACACCAGTACAACCATGGAATTAGATCTGGCAATTCAGATTATTCCAGAGAAAATGAAAAACCTGCGCTCACTGAAATATTATTTAAGTTAAAAAAAATGTAACGTCAGTAGGTCAAAGCAAACGTACGTGTTTTGGCGATAGCCTTCGTCAGCATTTGGATAACAATAGGCCTTCATGATATTTCAAATCAAATCAAATTGTACATGTCACATGCACCGAATACAACCGGTGAAGACCTTAACCAAGAATGCATTTTTAAGAAAAAGGGTTAAGAAAGTATTTACTAAAATAAACTGAAGTAAAAAAATTATAAATAAAAGAAAAAATATAAATAAAGAAGAAAAATAACAAAAATAGAGGAGCAACAATAAAATAACAGTAGCGAGGCTCTGTACCAGTACAGAGTCAATGTGCGGGGACACAGGTAAGTTGAGATAATATGTACATGTAGGTTGAGGTAAAGTGACTATGCATGGATAATAAACAGAGAGTAGCAGCAGTGTAAAAATGGGGTGTGGGGCAATGCAAATAGTCCGGGTAGACATTTGATTAGCTATTCAGGAATCTTATGGATTGGGGGTAGAAGCTGTTAAGAAACATTTTGGACCTAGACTTGGCGCTCCAATACCACTTGCCTTGTGGTGGCAGAGAGAACAGTCTATAACTAGGGTGGTTGTAGTCTTTGGGAATTTACAGGGCCTTCCTCTGACACCACCTGGTATAGAGGTCCTGGATGGCAGGAAGCTTGGCCCCAGTGATGTACTGGGCCGTACGCATTACCCTCTGTAGAGCCTTGCGGTCAGAGGCCGAGCAGTTGCCATACTAGGCTGTGATACAACCAGTTAGGACGCTCTCGATGGTGCAGCTGTATAACTTTTTGTGGATCTGAGGACCCATGCCTAATCTTTTCAAACTCCTGAGGGGGAATGGGCTTTGTTGTGCCTTCACAAATGATAGTTTGTTGGTGATGTGGACACCAAGGAACTTGAAGCTCTCAACCTGCTCCAATATATCCCAGTCGATGAGAATGGGGGAGTGCTCGGTCCATCTTTTCCTGTAGTCCACAATCATCTCCTTTGTCTTGATCACGTTGAGGGAGAGGTTGTTATCCTGGCACCACACAGCCAGGTCTCTGACCTCCTCCCAATTGGAGGTCCCTCAGTCGAGCAGTGATTTTCAAACACAGATTCAACCACGAAGACCAGAGAGATTTTCCAATACCTCGCAAAGAAGGGCACCTATTGGTAGATGGGTCAAAACAAAAAAAACCTGCAACTGAATATCCCTTTGAGAATGTTGAAGTTATTAATTACACTTTGGATGGTGTATCAATACACCCCGTCAATGCAAAAATCCATGTTTAACTGTACTTTAATTTTTTAAATAAATATTTACATTTTCTTGATGATCTTTTAATTAAAGTCTTAGCTTTTCACAAACTTAGGGTGAAAATAAGGTTTTTAAAGATTTTTAAAAAATTCTTCCAAAATGAAGGAAATTCCAATATGGCAGGTCCTTGAGGCAGATGTGTTCCTTATGATGGTAAACACTTAAAGGTACAATGGCTCTGCCATTTCTTGTTTGTTAAATCCCTGTACAATCTAAACCGCTCTGCAATTTCAATAACCAAAAATATAGTATTTTCAGCTGTTTGAAGCTGATGTAAAAAAAAAACATCAGTAAAAAGATGCAAAAGTGAAACTTAACGACTGCAAAGAATAGAAATAGCACCCATAGCCAGACCTACCGCTTACCAGACTTGCCTCCATGAGAATGACAGATCTACAATTCACATTACTATGTGAATTTGGTCGGGTCGCCCACAAAGTTGCCTAGTGAACCTGCCTACTGTACTGGTTCGCAATGTCCCCATTCCAAGCACCCCCTGACGTACTGACGTCTGATGTCATAGTTCAGAGGTCAGACTGTGAAACAAATAGGGATCATGGTGTGTGTGTGTGTTTGTTTGTTTGTTTGTTTGTTTGTTTGTTTGTTTGTTTGTTGTGAGGTTGTGGATCAGGGGAAATGAAAGGAAAGGCATTTTCATAGCAGATGTAGCTTCCAGGCCTCTGGGGGCAGTTGGCGCTCATTTAACTCGTTTGGGACGTTTATACAGCAACAGGAAAGATACACACAAACACACACGCACACTAACAATAAAGAAAGAGTAGGAAAGAGAGAGGGTGATGTTGTTGATTCAATAGAAGAGAGAGAGAGGGAGAGAAAGATACCTAGAGTGACAACAGTAGCAGCGTAAGAGTGTGATTACTTAAACCTCGCTAATGAACTGTGGTAATTATCTGTGTGATAAAGACAGTCCCATTTCTGCCTCTGAGACATGGGGACAGTGGAGGAGGAAGAGGAGGAGGAGGAGGGGTAGCGAGTAGGTTCTCATTCTGTATCTTTTTCTTTCGAAAATGTGAGAAGGTTAAACATCTTCAACACCATTAATGATTAGCATGAAGTGCTATGGTACCACAGCCAGGACAGTTGTACTGTATCATGAACTGTATGTACAGTGAATTCAGAAAGTATTCATACCACTTATCTTATTCCACATTTTACATGTTACAGCCTGTTGTCATAATGGATTAAATAAATAAAAATCTCACCCATCTACACACAATGCCCCATGATGACAAGTGAAAATGTGTTTTAATATGTTTTCATCTGAAAGATGAATTCGTCTCCCAGTGTCTGGTGGAAAACAGACGGAATGTAAGGGTTTTCGTCCTCCTCTTCTGACGAGGAGGAGTAGTATGAAGGATCGGAGGACCAAAACGTAGCGTGGTAAGTGTTGATGTTTTTTAATGAATAACAAACACTGGACAAAACAATAAACGTGACGTAAATCAAACCCAAACAGTCCCGTGTGGCACAGACACTAACACGGAAAATAAACACCAACAACTCAAAAGTGAAACCAGGCTCCCTAAGTATGATTCTCAATCAGGGACAACGATTGACAGCTGCCTCTGATTGAGAACCATACCAGGCCGAAAACAGAAATCCCAAATTATACAGTAGAAAAACGAACATAGACAACCCACCCAACTCACGCCCTGACCATACTGAAACAAAGAAATAATAACAGAAGTAAGGTCAGAACGTGACACTGAACCAGGTTTTCCTCTAGGATGTTGCCTGTGCTTAGCTCCATTCCGTTTCTTTTTTATCCTGAAAACTCCCCAAAACTATGCTTGAAAATATGAAGTGTGGTACTTAGTAATGTGTTGTGTTGGATTTGCCCCAAGCATAACACTTTGTATTCAGGACAAAAAGTGAATTCTAAAGTTAATTCTACAGGCTTGCTTCTTTTCACTCTTTCAATTAGGTTAGTATTGTGGAGTAACTACAATGTTGTTGTTCATTCGGGAATAATTGCAATCAATATATATTTACGCTCAGTGTGTTGTCATGATCTCTGTTGGAATTGTCCATCTTTCTGTTGGAAAGTTCATTCAAGCGTCTCTCTGCTTCCCTGAAGTGGTTGGATACTTCAGAGTACCATTCAGAAATGTTCTTATAGAATAGATGTCTTGGCGGTTGTCGGTCTTCACATCCCAGGTTAACAATTTCTAGCTGCAGACTACTAATTAGTATCTAGGATTTACTCTTATTCTGTAGGGATCGATAGTCTCAGAGTTTAACCATTTCCTGCAGTGTAGCCAATGCTCCATGTGGTATTGTTAGGAATTCAACAACCATTATAACCTTAGTTTACTGAGGTTTTTGTGGTCTCCACTCAAACCTTTGCCCTCTCAGCTGACTAGGGTATGTATGGTCTGAAGAGGATTTCTTCAGGTGGGTTTTTTTATTCGTAACAGTAGAAAAGGGCTGTCCCATGAGCCAGATCATGTCTGTGCTCATGGGTGCAGGCCAATGACTTAGTTAAACATTCAAGGGAATACAATTCTCTAACATTAACATCATTATATCATTTCACAAATAGTTTCATCTTTACTCGTTCATTTTATACAATAATTAGACGCAAACCTCATAATGGAGGCACCTGTATAAACAGAGTTATGGTAATGTGGCTGTATTGTCTTTCATGTGGTCACAAACATGAAACAAAACGGACCGGGTCGTAGCTGGCTTCTCCACCGACCATTTACACATTCTCCAAAACATGGACATTATTCAGTTCTCAAGTTCTGTGATGTAGAAGAAGTTCCTTTGTTCTACTGTGAAACTCTCTCTATATATATACTGCATGGCCAGCAGGAGAGAGTCTCCTCCAGGAATTTACGACCTGCGATAACAGAACCTGGGTGTAGGAGGGAGAGAGAGGGGGATTCCATGCTCTGTACCCAGAAAGGGCCACATCATGACATAGCTAACAAAAGACATCCTGACACTGATATGTCCTAATGTATTACCCAGCCATCTAGTTAGCTATAAGTTATATGAATCGAAATGATCACTACTTCATTTTATTGTCTGCTAGCTGGCTGCTAACAAAGCTCACTGCTTATAACATTAGTGATTGTTGCAAGCCTGTTTGTAAACTTTCCTTTTCACTCTCACTCAAATGCTTGTAATGACTAGGAGTAAGTAAACTATTTCACCACTACATTACGTTGTTGACTACTAGCTGTTTGCTAACAAAAGTCATTGTTCATACCGAATGTATCCTGCTTGGTAACTTTGCTTATCACTCTCTCCCACACAGACTATGACGAGAGCCATGCAGCAACCATAGCCCTGGGCCCAGCAGCAACCCTAGCCCTTGGCCCAACAAGAAGTACAAGAATGATGCTGGAATGTATCCAGTTTTACTTGCTCCTATTTTTTTTTTTTTTTTTTTTGCACTGATCTTAACTTTTTTTGTACATAATGTTTCCACAATCGTTTCCTATGACCGAAAAGAGCTTCTGGACATCAGACCAGCGATCACTGAATTTGGTTGAAGATTTCTACTAGCAGCACAGGAGACACTGCTCACCCGGATCAGGCCCTAATCGCGACACTTGGAAGATGAGGAGACAGCGATATAGAGGCCGACGTGCGGGTACCCTGATGAAACTACGACAATAAGTAAATATTCCGCCTCTACCCTCTGTTCTATTGGCAAATGTACAATCACTGGAGAAGAAACTGGACAAGGTCCGTTCGAGACTATCCTATCAACGGGACTTGAAGTACTGTAATATCCTATGTATCTCTGAAACTTGGCTGAACAAGGACATGGATAATATTGTAGCTGGTTTTTCTATGCATCGTCAGGACCGAACAGCAGCGTTGGGTAAGTTCAAGGGGGGTGGTGTGTATCACTTAAACAACAGCTTCTGCTCTTTCTGTAAAATTAAGGAAGTGTCAAGGTTCTGCTCGCCTGAGTTAAGAATACCTCATGATAAGCTGTAGACCATACTTTTTATCAAGAGAATTTTCAGCTATATATTTTGTAGCTATCTATTTACCTCCACAAACCAATGCTGACACTAAGACTGCACTCAACGAGCTGTATAGGACCATAAGCAAACAAGAAAATGTACATCCAGAGGCAACACTCCTAGTGACTTGTGCTTTCAATGCAAGAAAACTGAAATACGTTTTGTCTAACTTCAACCAGCATGTCACATGTGCAACTAGAGGTGGAAAAACTCTAGATCACCTTTCCTCCACACACATGCAATGATTATCCTCATCCTCCACTTGGCAAATCTGACCATATCTCTATCCTCCTGATTCCTGCTTAGAATCAAAAACTCAAACAGGAAGTACCAGTGATGAGCTCAATACGGAATTGGTCCGATGAAGTGGATGCTAAGCTACAGGACTGTATCTCTAGCACAGACTGGAATTTGTTCCTTGACTCATCCGATGGCATTGAGGTGTTTACCACATCAGTCACCAGCTTCATTAATAAGTGCATTGACGAAGTCGTCCCCACAGTGACTGTATGTACATATTTCAACCAGAAGCCATGGATAGAGCTGCCACTTTCAAGGAGCGGGACACTAACCCGAACGCTTGAAAGAAATCCCACTACGCCCACTACGCCCTCCAAGGAACCATCAAACAAGCAAAGCGTCAATACAGGATTTAGATTGAATCCTACTACACCGGCTCTGACGCTCGTCAGATGTGGCAGTGCTGGCAAACTATCGTGGATTGCAAAGTGAAACCCAGCCGCGAGATGTCCAGTGACGCAAGCCTACCTGACGAGCAAAGTGCCTTCTAAGCTCGCTTTGAGTCAAGCATCACTGAACCATGCGTGAGAGCACCAGCTGTTACAGAGGACTGTGTGATCAAGCTCTCTGTAGCCGATGTGAGTCAGACCTTTAAACAGGTTAACATTCACAAGGCCCCAGGACCAGGTGGATTACCAGGATGTGTACTCAGAGCATGTGCTGACCAGCTGGCAAGTGTTTTCACTGACATTTTCAACCTCTCCCTGACCCAGTCTGTAATACCTACATGTTTTAAACAGACCACAATAGTCCCTGTGCCAAAGAATGCCAAGAGAACCTGTCTACATGACTATCGCCCCATTGGACTCAGATCTGTAGCCATTAAATGCTTTGAAAGGCTAGCCATGCTCACATCAACACCATCATCCCAGACACCCTGGACCCACTCCAATTCGCATACTGCCCCAACAGATCCACAAATGACGCATTATCCATTGCACTCCACTGCCCTTTCTCACTTGGACAAAAGGAACACCTACGTAAGAATACTGTTCATTGACTACAGCTCAGCATTCAACACCATAGTGCAGGATTCATCAACTAGATTCAGCCGAGGGCCAATATCTTCTTGAGCAGATGGTCGGGGGGCCGGAACATAGATGGTCGGGGGGCCGGAACATAATAAAACAAATATTTTTAAATTGCAAATTGATTGCAAGAAGCCTAAACAGGTGTAAAATGTGAATAAAACAATAATTTTAAACCATGAATACATTTGAGGACATTACCCTGCGTAAGGTACCGTCTTTCGGGTGGGGCTTTAAAATGGGTGTCCCAACTCTCTGTGTTCATTCAAAATCCCATGGTACTTATTGTAAGAGTAGGGGTGTTCCAGTGGTTTAATGGTGCCTGGAAAAGTGGGTATACTCTAATTTTGGAGGCAATTATTTTTATAAAGACTTACTTATATGCATTCTCTGTTCTACTGGTTTTCTTTCAACATTCTTTCATTGTCTAGCAGCCAAAGGCATTATCCTATTCAAATTAGTAAACCATGATAGTTTTTGCATCTTTAAATCCCCCCCCCCCCTCTTTCTAACTGATATTTCCATCTCTGTCCATGAAACTGCTTGCTTGTTTGTGCTTTTTAGAATAGTGTTTTCGCACAAACTGCATTTTGTAAAACTCACTCTTAGGCCTACTGCCGTGTGTACATTGCTGTGCCTAAAATGTGAAGAATAATACATTTTAAGCTAAACATTCTGATCTGTTCTGCCAGCCCTATTAATTGATACAATGTATACCTCAAATATACGTCTTTGATATGTATCAGTGGGGATTAAGAAGTGAGCATACACAATGCCCACTGAAAATAAGTGGGAATACTGATTTGATTTTATTTGAAATAAGTGGGAATACTGCGTATACCTTCACATATCCTCCACTACACCACTAAGGTGTTCACTATTTGGAATTAAACTTTAATGAACCTAAAAGCATTGCTTTATCTTAGCAAAGTTTAAAATTATATCATACAGTGCAACCTGAACTATTCCAAAAACAATTACTGGAGATTCATCGCCATCAGAGGTCACTGATAGCACAAGCTGAAATCAAAATTGATTCCCGCACGGCGCAGGATTTCACTTTGAACAAAGGGAAACACAAAAATGGCTGCTCCCCCTTGTTTGCTTAGCATTTGGTGCAATGCCTAGCCTCACTTGTGCAGAATCTTACTTTCTAGCATTGTCAAAAGTCCCCTCCAACAAGTGAACGGGTTTACTAAGTGAGATCAACCTTTCGGCGATATTTTTCGAGATGTTAACCGGAACCCGTGGAAAACAAAGAAATACACTGTTGGTCTACTCACACCACTGAAAACGCGAGAGACGGAGAGATAATTATTCGCTTGGTCAAGCTAATCTCTACCCAAATTTCAATCGGCTTGCCCTATATCCTCGCTCGAGAAATTAATAATGACCGAGTCTACTTGGTCCTAAACGTGAGAGACAGAAATAACACTACATTGGGCCAAGCTAGTATATTTCTCAGAATGCCTGCATCAACTGGTACATATGCCCTAGCTCATAGTATTCAGTAAATCCCCTACACACTGACACTGACTTTCATCAGATATACACATGAGGCAATCTCTCTCCAATAGTATCTGGGTGAAAAAGAACCACACACACACCACTCAACAATAATCCTGCCTATAGCGCTATTGGTGTGTAAGTATCGTGCTACACAATTCCTAAGGACTGAATTCAACCGTGAGGCATAGTTTTATCTTAGATTCCTCGCACTGGGGCGTCGTTGCAATCTTTAATGTGATGACATGCAATTTATCGAAATAATTACTTATGTTTATTATTATGTGATTAAATTAATCATGTAACAATTAACTCATTAACCTGGGGCACCACGGGAAAATGTTGTTTAATGAGTTACCATTTCCCGAATTAACACAAAGAAAATATCAGAATCTCAATATCATAGCAGTCCACCATTTCCTCATATCAACCTCATTCTGAATGTTGCATAGTCCTTTAAATCTGCACAAAGTCTCACTAATCATTCCGTACCACACAAATTGAGTTGATTATTTATTTACTAACAAGCGAACAGTCTAGGTTATTGATTAGAACTTAATATAATGACAACAGGTCACTAGCGGACCAAAACAATTTGACACGTGTCGCACAAGATGGAGATTTAAAGAGAGAGCGAAAGAGCAAGAGAGAAACGCAACACTTGGATACATTTGTAAACTATGCTTAGTTTTAGCCCTAACACCTCGCCACAAATTATCTTATGGGTAAGAATTGTAATGCATGTATTTACAAAGGTCTCCATTGGGTGTCTCTTTGTGGGCTGAGTTCCGCTTAGTGGGATAGGTTCGGCCGACGCCTTGTTCTTTCGATGGCCGCGTCTCCTTTGTTATCGGGTGTAAGTCTCTGATTGTCCACAGATGTCACAATGTCCTTTCTCTTAGTTGGCTGTTTCCTTGCACTCGTTCTGTGAGAGTGGGCTTCTGAGGAGAACAATCAGCCATGTTGATGCTCTCAGCGTGGGTAGGAGGGCCATGTAGGCAACTGGTGACTTAAAAAGAATAACCGGGTGGTCCTGATTCAATTCACCTTCTTAGGTCCAGTATTAAACCGTATGCATTGATTGTTAAGAGGTTGCTTTGTCCTCTTCAACCTTGTGTTGCATTTGGGGGGGTCGGGATTAAACGTTGACACTGGCTGCAACGCGTGGTCCTTTAGACTAGAATGTTAATTCTTAACTCCCATGGTTTATACCCTCTGGTCAAAAGGGGGCGTTTCCATCTTTATGACACACTCTCTGGGTTCCCTGGGGCGTAGCTTGTTACGAGGCAAGGTATTAGAATTTACTATGATCCTGTTTAGACTAAAGTCACAGTTCATTGTCACAAAAATATTCTCTCTAATCTGCATATTTTTATAACATCCTCATTTAACTTTTAATGACATCACAAAATCAACATTTATTTTCATATTCCATCTGTCATTGTTAACACCATTTTGGCTGATGAAGCATAATGTCCTAAGTCCATGTATTGCATGTTACAGTTCTGAGGTAGACTCTCCATAAGACCCACACAGACATTCCAATCCCCAACACTTAAGGAAAAAGGATTCCTCTGCTGCCTGAGGTGTCATAAAATCCCCAATCAAGCCATGAGGTCGAAGAAATTGTCTGTAGAGCTCCGAAATTGGATTTTGCCGAGGCACAGATCTGGGGAAGGGTAAAGAAAAAATCAGCAGCATTGATGGTCCCCAAGAACACAGTGGCCTCCATCATTCTTAAATGGAAGAAGTTTGGAACCACCAAGATTCATCCTAGAGCTGGCCACCAAGCCAAACTGAGCAATCGGGGAAGAAGGACTTTGGTCAGGTGACCAAGAACCTGATGGTCACTCTTACAGAGCTCCAGAGTTCCTCTGTGGAGATGGGAGAACCTTCCAGAAGGACAACCATTTCTGAAGCATTCCACCAATCAGACCTTTATGGTAGAGTGGCTTGACGGAAGCCACTCCTCAGTAAAAGACAAGAGAGCCTGCTGGGAGTTTGCTAAAAGGCACCTAAAGGACTCTCAGTCCAAGATTCTCCGGTCTGATGAAACCAAGATTGAACTATTTGGCCTGAATGCCAAGCGTCACGTCTGGAGGAAACCTGCCACCATCCCTACGGTGAAGCGTGGTGGTGTCAGCATCATGCTGTGGTGTTGTTTTTCAGCGGCAGGGGCTGGGAGACTAGTCAGAAATGAGGGAAAGATGAACGAAGCAAAGTACAGATAAATCCTTAATGAAAACCTGCTCCAGAGCGCTCAGGACCTCTGGGGGCAAAGGTTCACCTTCCAACAGGAAAACAATTGTACTTTTTGGAGAAATGTCCTCTGGTCTGATGAAACCAAAATAGAACTGTTTGGCCATAATGACCATCGTTATGTTTGGAGGAAAAAGGGGTGACTTGCAAGCCGAAGAACACCATCTCAACCGTGAAGCACGGGGGTGGCAGCATCATGTTGTGGGGGTGCTTTGCTGCAGGAGGGACTGGTGCACTTCACAAAATAGATGCCATCATGAGGTAGGAAAATCATGTGGATATATTGAACCAACATCTCAAGACAGCAGTCAGGAAGTTAAAGCTTGGTCGCAAGTGGGTCTTCCAAATAGACAATGACCCCAAGCATACTTCCAAAGTTGTGGCAAAATGGCTTAAGGACAACAAAGTCAATGTATTGGAGTGGCCATCATAAAGCCCTGACCTCAGTCCCATAGAACATTTGTGGGCAGAACTGGAAAAAGTGTGCGCGAGAAAGGAGGCCTACAAACCTGACTCAGTTCCACCAGCCAAAATGTACTTATTGTGGGAAGCTTGTGGAAGGCACCCCGAAACGTTTGACCCAAGTTAAACAATTTGAAGGCAATGTTGCCAAATACTAATTGAGTGTATGTAAACTTCTGACCCACTGGGAATGTATGAAAGAAACAAAAGCTGAAATAAATCATTCTCTTTACTATTATTCTGACATTTCAAATTCTTAAAATTAATTGGTGATCCTAGGATTAAATGTCAAGAATTGTGAAAAACATAGTTTAAATGTATTTGGATAAGGTGTATGTAAACTTCTGTCTTCAACTGTATGTGAGAGTGGAGTCTCGGCCCTAAATAGCATGAAAACTAAATACAGGTACAGACTGTGTGTGGAAAATGATTTTTAACTGAGACTCTCTCCAATACAACCCAACACTGCAAATTGATGCGCGTCTTTCAAGCACACCCTTCTCATTAACCTGTGGTGAGTTATTCACAATTGTTGATGAACAAATAAGGTTTTATATGTAAGATGGTTAAATAAAGAGCAAAATAATTTATTATTATTAAATTATTATTTATGCCATTTTATTTATAAGAGCTCTTTGTCACTTCCCACGAGCCGGGTTGTAACAAAACCTCACACCCATTCTTATGTTTAATAAATGTATTGTATAGTGTGTGTGTGTGTGGCAGGCTTACAATGATGGCAAAAAACAACATTTTAGAGTGCGCTGACCCTGGTGCTAGAGGGGTATGCAGCTGGAGGTTGAATGTGTGAATGGCTACTGGACTATAAAACGTTTGGGAACCACTGACCTACAGCACCCGTTGTCACAAGAAGGTCAAAAAGATCATCAAGGACAACAACCACCCGAGCCACTGCCTGTTCACCCCGCTACCATCCAGAAGGCGAGGTCAGTACAGGTTCCTCAAAGCTGGGACCGAGAGGCTGAAAAATAGCTTCTATCTCAAGACCATCAGACTGTCACTAACAGAGAGAGACTGCTGCTTACATACCGACTTGAAATCTTTGGCCACTTTAATAAATAGATCACTAGTCACTTTAATAATGCCACTTTAATAATGTTTACATATCTTGCATTACTCATCCTGTATGTATATACTGTATTTTTATACCATCTATTGCGTCTTGCCTATGCCTCTATGTCATTGCTCATCCATATATTTACAGTGCCTTGCGAAAGTATTCGGCCCCCTTGAACTTTGCGACCTTTTGCCACATTTCAGGCTTCAAACATAAAGATATAAAACTGTATTTTTTTGTGAAGAATCAACAACAAGTGGGACACAACCATGAAGTGGAACGACATTTATTGGATATTTCAAACTTTTTTAACAAATGAAAAACTGAAAAATTGGGCGTGCAAAATCATTCAGCCCCCTTAAGTTAATACTTTGTAGCGCCACCTTTTGCTGTGATTACAGCTGTAAGTCGCTTGGGGTATGTCTCTATCAGTTTTTCACATCGAGAGACTGACATTTTTTCCCATTCCTCCTTGCAAAACAGCTCGAGCTCAGTGAGGTTGGATGGAGAGCATTTGTGAACAGCAGTTTTCAGTTCTTTCCACAGATTCTCGATTGGATTCAGGTCTGGACTTTGACTTGGCCATTCTAACACCTGGATATGTTTATTTTTGAACCATTCCATTGTAGATTTTGCTTTATGTTTTGGATCATTGTCTTGTTGGAAGACAAATCTCCGTCCCAGTCTCAGGTCTTTTGCAGACTCCATCAGGTTCCATTCTTCCAGAATGGTCCTGTATTTGGCTCCATCCATCTTCCCATCAATTTTAACCATCTTCCCTGTCCCTGCTGAAGAAAAGCAGGCCCAAACCATGATGCTGCCACCACCATGTTTGACAGTGGGGATGGTGTGTTCAGGGTGATGAGCTGTGTTGCTTTTACACCAAACATAACGTTTTGCATTGTTGCCAAAAAGTTAAATTTTGGTTTAATCTGACCAGAGCACCTTCTTCCACATGTTTGGTGTGTCTCCCAGGTGGCTTGTGGCAAACTTTAAACGACACTTTTTATGGATATCTTTAAGAAATGGCTTTCTTCTTGCCACTCTTCCATAAAGGCCAGATTTGTGCAATATACGACTGATTGTTGTCCTATGGACAGAGTATCCCACCTCAGCTGTAGATCTCTGCAGTTCATCCAGAGTGATCATGGGCCTCTTGGCTGCATCTCTGATCAGTCTTCTCCTTGTATGAGCTGAAAGTTTAGAGGGACGGCCAGGTCTTGGTAGATTTGCAGTGGTCTGATACTTCTTTCATTTCAATATTATCGCTTGCACAGTGCTCCTTGGGATGTTTAAAGCTTGGGAAATCTTTTTGTGTCCAAATCCGGCTTTAAACTTCTTCACAACAGTATCTCGGACCTGCCTGGTGCAAAGAAAGTAAAGGGGCAGAATAATTTTGCACGCCCAATTTTTCAGTTTTCGATTTGTTAAAAAAGTTTGAAATATCCAATAAATGTCGTTCCACTTCATGATTGTGTCCCACTTGTTGTTGATTCTTCACAAAAAAATACAGTGTTATATCTTTATGTTTGAAGGCTGAAATGTGGCAAAATGTCGCAAAGTTCAAGGGGGCCGAATACTTTCGCAAGGCACTGTATATGTATATATTCTTATTCCATCCCTTTACTTTGATTTGTGTGCATGAGGTAGTTGTTGTAGAATTGTTAGATTACTTGTTAGATGTTACTGCACTGTCGGGAACTAGAAGCACAAGCATTCGATACCCTCGCAATAACATCTGTTAACCATGTGTATGTGACTAATAAAATTTGATTTGATTTTGATTTGAACCTGATGAACAATACAATTGGCCAGCCACGTCATGCTTTTTTGTCCTATCAGATCCGCGATCAGAAGGTTCTAGCTAGTGTATCCCTCTGTCCTTTGACTCTTGTTGGATATACAGTAGAAGTCTGGTTTATCAGGTCCCAGGCTCCCATGACTGTTATGATTGCTTATTTACAAGTTCATTACAGTTTGCTTTTTGCTTTAGCGCCATCTGTATCTGATAGAGCAGATCTAGTCTCATGTGCGGAAGTAATGTTCACATGCCCTATGCGCCCGGGGAGCTGCTGGCAGGCACTGATGGGCAGAGAAGAATGGAACTGAACAGCTTGTTTTGAACAATATATTTTTGAAACAAGAAAATGTACACATTTACTGCAGTTTTATGAGCATTTAAAACATAATCCATGGGCGGGCCGCCATTGACTCCAAGCACACATCAAATTCCACAAATAAATGTTTTATTTACCATAAAATCAACATTTTGCAATGGCCATCTTAGTCTCCGGACTTGAACCCCATTGAATACCTGTAGTTTGTATGGAAGAGGGCAGTCTATAAGCGCAGATGAAGAATATCAAGCATCTTGAAAAATTCTGTATTGAGGAATGATCTAAGATCCCTCCCAAATGTGTTCTCCAATTTTGAAAAAGGATCAGTGCCATTATCCTCATAGGGTGCGGGAGTATTGAAAGCAGGAATGTCAATAATTTTGACCCCTATCTTTTTTAGAAAAAATGTATCTTTCTCTGAGCAATTGTATTAGTATAAAATAATTTTCAAATTTTTTAAAAAACATACAATATAACTCAGTATTAGTATTATTATTTTATTCAGTATTCTTTGCTAATCTTTTTCAAGGGTGCCAATTATTTCTGTCATGAATGTATCGGATTGTCACGGCAGATTTCCTCCTCTTCCTCAGAAGAGGTGAAACAAGGATCGGACTAACACGTGGCGTGGTAAGTGTTGATGGTTTTCAATGTGAAAAACTGAACACGTATACAAAATAACAAAGTGAACTGGCAACGAAACAGTCCCGTGTGGCACAGACACAGGAAACAATCACCCACAAAATACCCAAAGAATATGGCTGCCTAAATATGGTTCCCAATCAGAGACAACGATAAACAGCTGCCTCTAATTGAGAACCAATCTAGGCAACCATAGACGTACAATTTACCTAGACAGGAAGCAGCCCCATAAACATACAAACCCCTAGATAAGGCTAACACATAAATCCCCCATGTCACACCCTGACCTAACCAAAATAATAAAGAAAACAAAGATAACTAAGGCCAGGGCGTGACACTGATGAAAGAATCCGGGTGTCCATCAGGTCAGGATTACTAATGGAAAGTAGATATTCAGGAGTATTAGATCATCCCTGTATGGCTGTATTGTGGTCTGGATTTACTGTAGCTATTATAGCGTATCTGGTATGTAATGAGTGCCGTGTGATACTCCCGGTCATGTTAGGAGGCATTAATGACCCACCAGTAGATATTCTGGGCCGTTGGAAGACTGCCTGGTAGCTGCAGTAAAATAAATCAACCAGGATGATCACCCTGTATTACCCCGTTTTACATTGCTTCATTACTGTATTGCACTGCTATTCAATGTCAGTACACAGCAAGTGTTTTAACTCTGCATCAGGCTTAAATGGATGTTCCACTAAATTTAAAAAAAAATATTAATGTAATATGTGTTGAATTGAAGTGTTTGCAATCTAGCATATATTTTCAGGATGAATGGAATCTCTGCAATTCTAGCTCAACAAAATATGTCTGTTAAGTAATCGCTTTAAGTTACCAAGGGAACGTGCACACTACTGTAGTGCTGTTATCAACTTTAATAATTTTCTGTCACACCCTGATCTGTTTCACCTGTCTTATGGTTTTCTCAACCCCCCTGCAGGTGTCACCCATTTTCCCAATTATCCATGTGCATTTATACCTGTGTTTTCTGTTTGTCTGTTGCCAGTTCGTCTTGTCTCATCAAGCCTACAAGTGTGTTTTTCCCGTACTCCTGATTCTCTCTAGCCCTTGTTTTTCTAGTTTTTCCGGTTTTGAGCACTTTGCCTGTCCTGACCCTGAGCCTGCCGTTCTGTACCTGTATGCCACTGCCCTGGATTACAGACCTCTGTCTGCCCTGACCCGAGCCTACCTACCATTCTATACCTTACTGACTCTGCCCTGGATTACGGACCTCTGGATTACGGACCTCTGCCTGCCCTTGACCGGTCTTTTGACTGCCTCCTGTTTGGTCAATAAGCATCTGTGATTCGAACTGTCTACGTCTGGGTCTTATCCTGAGCCGTGATATTTTCAGATATCAGTTATTCTTTAGAGGCACGAGAGGTTATTATTTGAGTGGAAATACTATATAAATACTATATTTGCCCAATAATATTATTAGGTGATTGTTTGCATTGACTAGAACATATTTCCAATTTAATATCTTATCTTTAAGTTCTGAGAGCTGATGTTTGACTGCCTCAGGTACCATGCTGTTGTATAATCATTGTGCAAGCAGCAATTAATTTATATGGAAGACCATTCTCCTGCTCCTCCCAGAACGAGCATCCTCTGGTATTGACATGGTAGTTACATAGGCAGGTATAGTGTATTTACAGTGTAATAGATACATATTGTTACTTACAGGTTTTATAGCCTGCTTGCAGTTTATATAATTACCTGTTTACATTTTGGTCTGTATAACCAACACGTAATACCATACATATTAGGGACACATGGCACCAAACTCGGTCGTATCAAGAAGATTTGGCATAATGAAAGTATTGTCCAGCAGGACTAAATAATGTTAGGTTTTTTAATTTAATTTATTTCACCTTTATTTAACCAGGTAGCTAGTTGAGAACAAGTTCTCATTTACAACTGCGACCTGGCCAAGATAAAGCAAAGCCGTTCGACACATACGTACAACAACACAGAGTTACACATGGAATAAACAAACATACAGTCAATAATACAGTGGAAAAAGTCTATATACCGTGTTTGCAAATGAGGTAGGATAAGGGAGGTAAGGCAATAAATACGCCACAGTAGCGAAGTAATTACAATATAGCAATTAAACACTTCAATGATAAATGTGCAGAAGATGAATGTGCAAGTAGAGATACTGGGGTGTAAAGGAGAAAGATAAACAAATAAATACAGCATGGTGATGAGGTAGTTGGATGGGCTATTTACAGATGGGCTATGTACAGGTGCTGCTCTGTGAGCTGCTCTGATAACTGGTGCTTAAAGCTAGTGAGGGAGTTATGAGTCTCCAGCTTCAGTGATTTTTGTAGTTTGTTCCAGTCATTGGCAGCAGAGAACTGGAAGGAAAGGCAGCCAAAGGAAGAATTGGCTTTGGGGGTGACCAGTGAGATATACCTGCTGGAGCTGCTATGTTGACCAGTGAGCTGAGATAAGGCGGGGCTTTACCTAGCAGAGACTTGTAGATGACCTGGAGCCAGTGGGTTTGGCAACGAGTATGAAGCGAGGGCCAGCCAATGAGAGCATACAGGTCACAGTGGTGGGTAGTATATGGGGCTTTGGTGACAAAACGGATGGCACTGTGATAGACTGCATCCAATTTGTTGAGTAGAGTGTTGGAGGCTATTTTGTAAATGACATCGCCGAAGTCGAGGATCGGTAGGATGGTCAGTTTTACGAGGGTATGTTTGGCAGCATGAGTGAAGGATGCTTTGTTGTGAAACAGGAAGCAGATTCCATATTTGATTTTGGATTGGAGATTATTTTTAGAATTTTATTTTTTGTTCATTATTTTCCTCCAAAATTAATGTAAAAAGACAGCAATACAAACATTGACATTCATTGTATTGATGGTCAATTTACATGACAAAACAAAACATAACTCACACATACACAAAATAAAACAAAATCCTATTAGGTGGTACATGTATAAGAAGACAGCATACAGTCATTACAAGCAGTGTAGTTAAGCCAAAAATAAATATTAAATTGAGTACAGCACTGAGTAGCAACAGATCGTCAACCCAGTAATGAAGCGGGACTAGACCATTTATCCAGTATCGGCTGCCATATTTTGGAAAACAATGGACTTCTATTGGAGGTATTGTATCGTGTCTTTTCTATATGTATTACATTCCCTAAATCCCGTAACCACATTTCAAAGGTAGGTACAGTCTCCAGTTTCCAAAATTGCAACATGAGCCTTTTGGCTAATAGAGTACAAATAGAGACAGCCTTCCCCTCCTGGTTATTTCCATCAAATGTGCCAAACATAGCAATCAATGGGTCTGGGGCTATAACTCTATCGAAGGCTTTAGATAAGTAATCAAAAATGAGAGCCCAGTAAGCATGTAACTTAGGACATGTCCAAATAAGTGTGTCAACGTCCCCTCATCCTGCTTGCACCTCTCACACAGTGGTGAGGTGTCCGGGAATATTTTATGCAGTTTCACTTTTGAGTAATGTAACCTGTGTATCACCTTAAACTGTACAAGGTTGTGTCTGGCATTCACTGAACTGTGATTTATATTCCTGAGAGCTTCTACCCAGTCCTCATCTGAGATTTCTGAACTACTGTAAGTTCTTGTTCCCAAGCCTAGTGTCTGTGGATACCTCTATGTGGGCCTGTAGCACATCATAGAGTCTAGAGACCGACCCTTTTTAATGGTGTTTGACAAGAATCAGGCTATCTAATGTAGGATTATTTGGCTTAATGCCATACTGTGGGATATGTGTCCTTAAGAAATTCCTGATTTGGAGGTGCTGTATCTGAAAAAATGTGTTGTTGGCATGTTGAACTTTCCCTGTAATTGTTGAGATGAAGCTAACTGGCCATCGATTCTCACTCCACTGTGAAAATACCATACCATCCAATGCAGGGTGGAAAGCATGATTCAGGCAAATCGGGCTGTCAATGTATACATGTGTGTTAAGAAAATACCTAATCTGTTTCCAGATCCTAAGAGTATGACAAATGACTGGATTAGAGTCATAAGTGGCTTTTTTCACATATGATGGACTATTAACAAGTGAGGAACGTTGACAGGAGGCCTGCTCAATCAAAAGCCATGAAGGCATATCATTCTGTTGCATCCCAGGTAAGCTTTCCCTCCAGAAAGACACAATGTTCAGATTAGCAGCCCAATAATACAGTTTAAAGTGAGGAAGGCCAAAGCCCCCCTCTATATTGTAGTTGCATAAATGCTTCTTTGAAATTCTGGCTGCCTTGTTATCCCATAAAAATGGAGTTACTATTGAATCCAGTTTCTTAAAATAGCTTTGTGGTATGAAATTGGGTAGACATTGGAAGAGGTAGAGAAACCTGGGTAGGACAACCATTTTAATAGCGTTTATACGACCAACCAAGGAGATAGGCAGAGTTTTCCAAAAATCTATATTTTGTTTAAGCTGATACATTTTCATGTCGCAATTCGCTTTCAATAGCTGATCAAGGTCTCTTGTCACTACAATGCCAAGGCTGGTTAACTTGTCCATCACTGTTATAAATGGTGTAGATTGCAGAAATTGCATATCCACAGGCCGTGATATCGGCATCAATTCGCTTAATTTTCAGTTTATCTTGTAGCCAGAGAAGGAGCCAAATGTATTTATCAAGTTAAGTAAGGGGGGAATAGAAGTTTTAGACTTGGATAAAAACAAAAGAACATTGTCTGCATATAGGGAAATTTTGTGTTGCGTGTCTTTTATTTTAACAGAAGCTATATCGGCACATGCCCGAATGCGAGTAGCAAGGGGTTCCATGGCTATAGCGAAGAGAGCAGGTGAAATATGGCACCCCTGTCGGCAGCCCTTGAACAGGCTTAATGACTGCGACATTTCCTGATTGGTTACCACGGACGCCACTGGGTGTGCAGAAATAATTCTTATCCAATTAATAAATTCCTTTCCAAACCCGAAATGCTCCAGAACCGACATCATATACTTCCACTCAATCTGATCAAATGCCTTCTCTGTGTCAAGAGCTATTACCACTGCCTCAACTTTATGATCATGATACATTACGTTGAAAAGGCATCTCAAATTTTAGTATATATGTCAGCCCGGGATAAAAACCTGTCTGGTCAGGGTGTAGGATGTCAGAAATATTTTTTTTCTATTGGTTTGCCAATATCTTTGTCAACACCTTATTTTCTATGGGGAGTAATGACATATCTATGGAATCTCTATATTTGTTCAAGATCAGTGCTATTGTAGCTTCATACAGTGTTTGCGGGAGTTTGGCATTTTCTTTGGATTGTTTAAACATTCGCAACATAAGTGGAGCAAAACTGGCGCCGTACTTCTTATAGAATTCTATTACATATCCTTCGGGCCCGGGGGCCTTGCTGTTTGAAAACGGTGCTATCGCTGTGTTAATTTCCTCTAAAGTTATCCCAGCATCGAGTGCAGCAGCTGCCCCCCTGTCTAGTTTAAGGAGTTCGCATTCAGCAAGAAAGCGCTCCATAGTTTGTGGATCAGTAGCATCGCATTTTGATTGATATAGCTCTGAGTAAAACTGCGAAAAGCATTTATTAATATATTTTACTATTTTACCTTTCTTGTCTTTTATTTTGTGAATAGCTCTAGATGCCTGTACATGCCTTAGCTGTCTTGCTAATAATTTATGTGGTTTGTCACCCAGTTCAAAATAACTTTGTTGCATTCTTGCAAGTAAAGTGCCCACCCGTTTCGAAAGGATGGTATTGTATTCATATTTCAACTTTGCGATCTTCTCAAGGACTGTATTCGAGGAATTCGTCCTTAAAAAGTTATCCTGTTTCCCTAACTCGCTTTCAATTGCTCTCAGCCTAGTATTGGCGCGTTTCTTCCTCTCTGATGTATAAGAAATAATGTAACCTCTAATCACAGCCTGTAGAGATTCCCAAAGGGTGGAGTCGTCAACATCCCCCATGTCGTTAGCTCCGAAGAAAAAGGCAATCTGCTCCTTCAAATACTGACAAAAAGCCTCATCTTTCAACAGGTATGCGTCTAAGCACCACAGTCGCCGACCTGTAAACATATTGTCGAGTTTCAGCACCATGGAGAGTGGTCTATAATTAGAATAGGTGATGGGTAACCGACGCAGCTGATGAAATTAGTTTGGAGTCCAACAAAAAATAGTAAATTCTGGAATATGATTTATGAACTGATGAAAATAAATAATAATCCCTATCTGTTGGGTGTGTCAGTCTCTAAATATCAACAATGTTAAGGTTTGTCATCAATGAATTTAGACAGACACTGGCATTTGATTGTTGAAGTGAACTTGATAGCTGTTTATCTAAAAGAGGATCTAACGTACAGTTAAAGTCATCTGCAACAATAACATTTGTATCCGAGATATTTGGTATGGCCTTAAATACCCTCTGAAAAAATAATGGATCATCGAAGTTGGATCCATATAAATTGACCAAGGTCATGGTTTCGAATTCAGTGTACCAGGTACAATAATATACCGACCATTAGAATCTGAAATCGAGGATGAGTAAACAAAAGGAATGTTTTTCCTTATACGGATTGCTACCCCTCTCACTTTTGCATCAAAGTTAGACTGGTATATCTGACCGATCCAGCCGACTCGTAGCTTAGCCTGAGCGGAGTGTTTAATATGAATTTCTTGAAGAAGCACTATGTCAGCCCCCAGTGATTTAAGATGAAAAAACCTTAGCTCGTTTCACGACATGCCCTAAGCCATTACAGTTCCAGCTGACTATCTTAATTCCACTAGGTCTACTCTGTGCTCGGTCACTATGTTGCATTTCTTATTTTAGAGAAAATTGTTGCTGTCCTACAAAGCCCCCAAAAAAACGTTCCGCCATGCGGAAGCTTGTCATGCCACGTGTATTAATAAATGTGAACATAAAACACAGACCCCATCCCCCCTCCCGTCACTTTACTGAGTGACTTCCACAAACAAAGCACTCCTTGACTAACACACAAACCTTAGGGTGTCTAGACATACAGCTTGAACTAACTCGTTGTCTATAGATGCTCTGCATATAAACTAATTAAATAACACTCTCACATTAGGGGGTCAGTGGTGCTAAAACATGATAGGCTAAACAATGCTATATAAGCCACAACATCTCACCCATCATATAAGTCCCGATTTCTGATCTTCTGATCGAAAAGACATAGGCAGGACATTCCTGGCCTGTATTTGACCATTTAGCCGGTTGACCCAGCCGTTCTGATTCCTTAGCCAGGGAACTTGCTGACAAGAACAGATTGGCCTCTTTTGGGTTGTCAAACGTATGTGTTGATCACACGACTGTCACCTTAAAGCGGGCTGGGAAGAGGAATTCATATCGGATGTTGGCAGCCCTGCATTTGTTGTGTAACGGCAGGGTAGCCTAGTGGTTAGAGTGTTGGACTAGTAACAAATCAAATCAAATCAAATGTATTTATATAGCCCTTCGTACATCAGCTGATATCTCAAAGTGCTGTACAGAAACCCAGCTTAAAACCCCAAACAGCAAGCAATGCAGGTGTAGAAGCACGGTGGCTAGGAAAAACTCCCTAGAAAAGCCAAAACCTAGGAAGAAACCTAGAGAGGAACCAGGCTATGTGGGGTGGCCAGTCCTCTTCTGGCTGTGCCGGGTGGAGATTATAACAGAACATGGCCAAGATGTTCAAATGTTCATAAATGACCAGCATGGTAGAATAATAATAAGGCAGAACAGTTGAAACTGGAGCAGCAGCACGGCCAGGTGGACTGGGGACAGCAACTGTCCCCATAAGAAACCCTCAGTGGATAAAGAATGCATTTTTACTCCACAACAACCCACCCCAGGAAAAGATTAGGTAAACAGGGAAGAAGAAGAGGCAATTATTTCCAATAACAATCTACTCACCTCAGACCAACTTCCCAACAACAATTCCGGCCATTTGAAAAAGAGACTCGTCCAGCCATGGCTCCCACTGCAGATGAAAAACTTTCAGATAATAAAGCTAAATCAACTGTAACCAGCAATACGGAAAATATTACATTTGCTGACCCTGGAATTCTAGAAAACACCATAGTTATGTGTCCTATGTAATAGGGTGGGTCATATGTAATATTGCAATTCCTATAGCTTCCACTAGATTTCAACAGTCTTTATTCAAGGTTTCAGGCTTGTTTTTTGAAAAACAAGCAAGAATTTTGAGTTTTGGTGAAGAGAGCAGCAGAACAATATTAGTCTTTCGGCGCGCGAGGGAGCGGGCGGGCTTTTACAAATTTTGCTTTCCTATTGAACATGCTACAGTGCCTTGCGAAAGTATTCGGCACCCTTGAACTTTGCGACCTTTTGCCACATTTCAGGCTTCAAACATAAAGATATAAAACTGTATTTTTTTGTGAAGAATCAACAACAAGTGGGATACAATCATGAAGTGGAACGACATTTATTGGATATTTCAAACTTTTTTAACAAATCAAAAACTGAAAAATTGGGCGTGCAAAATTATTCAGCCCCCTTAAGTTAATACTTTGTAGCACCACCTTTTGCTGCGATTACAGCTGTAAGTCGCTTGGGGTATGTCTCTATCAGTTTTGCACATCGAGAGACTGAAATTGTTGTCCATTCCTCCTTGCAAAGCAGCTCGAGCTCTGTGAGGTTGGATGGAGAGCATTTGTGAATAGCAGTTTTCAGTTCTTTCCACAGATTCTCGATTGGATTCAGGTCTGGACTTTGACTTGGCCATTCTAACACCTGGATATATTTATTTTTGAACCATTCCATTGTAGATTTTGCTTTATGTTTTGGATCATTGTCTTTTTGGAAGAGAAAATCCCTGTCCTAGTCTCAGGTCTTTTGCAGACTCCATCAGGTTTTCTTCCAGAATGGTCCTGTATTTGGCTCCATCCATCTTCCCATCAATTTTAACCATCTTCCCTGTCCCTGCTGAAGAAAAGCAGGCCCAAACCATGATGCTGCCACCACCATGTTTGACAGTGGGTATGGTGTGTTCAGGGTGATGAGCTGTGTTGCTTTTACCCCAAATATAACGTTTTGCATTGTTGCCAAAAAGTTCAATTTTGGTTTCATCTGACCAGAGCACCTTCTTCCACATGTTTGGTGTGTCTCCCAGGTGGTTTGTGGCGAACTTTAAACAACACTTTTTATGGATATCTTTAAGAAATGGCTTTGTTCTTGCCACTCTTCCATAAAGGCCAGATTTGTGCAATATACGACTGATTGTTGTCCTATGGACAGAGTCTCCCACCTCAGCTGTAGATCTCTGCAGTTCATCCAGAGTGATCATGGGCCTCTTGGCTACATCTCTGATCAGTCTTCTCCTTGTATGAGCTGAAAGTTTAGAGGGACGGCCAGGTCTTGGTAGATTTGCAGTGGTCTGATACTCCTTCCATTTCAATATTATCGCTTGCACAGTGCTCCTTGGGATGTTTAAAGCTTGGGAAATCTTTTTGTATCCAAATCTGGCTTTAAACTTCTTCACAACAGTATCTCGGACCTGCCTGGTGTGTTCCTTGTTCTTCATGATGCTCTCTGCGCTTTTAACGGACCTCTGAGACTATCACAGTGCAGGTGCATTTATACGGAGACTTGATTACACACAGGTGGATTGTATTTATCATCATTAGTCATTTAGGTCAACATTGGATCATTCAGAGATCCTCACTGAACTTCTGGAGAGAGTTTGCTGCACTGAAAGTAAAGGGGCTGAATAATTTTGCACGCCCAATTTTTCAGTTTTTGATATGTTAAAAAAGTTTGAAATATCCAATAAATGTCGTTCCACTTTATGATTGTGTCCCACTTGTTGTTGATTCTTCACAAAAAAATACAGTTTTATATCTTTATGTTTGGAGCCTGAAATGTGGCAAAAGGTTGCAAAGTTCAAAGGGGCCGAATACTTTCGCAAGGCACTGTACTTCCGTATGAAATATTATAGTTTATTTACATTTTACATTTTAGTAAAGCCTTTTGTAAATTGGACAACGCAGTTGGATTAACAAGAATTTAAGGTTTTAAATTATATGATACTTGTATGTTCATGAATGTTTAATATTATGATTATTTATTTGAACTGCGCACCCTCCAATTTCACCGGATGTTGTCGGGTTGGGGTCCCGCTAGCGTCCCTAAGAAGTTCTACAGAGATGTCATGGAGTAGATTTTCCCTCTGAGACTGATCTCTCCCATGCAATGGAGGATCCTCCTGTGAATAATTATTGTTCCTCACAGGCTTTTCATAGTTTTCAGGATCTTTCTTCGTGTTTTCAGGTGGACCTCCAGCTTGCTTGCTCTCAACGTTTGCCTCTGCCATCTGTGTTTGCTGTCGAAATGGATGCTCAGCAGAGGTCAAACCGGCTAAAAATAAATAGTTGGATGAAACTCAACATCCCCTCTCCTCTTTAAACATGGCATGACTGCAATAAATCCAACTACTCAAATAACAACCCTCCTACTAATGAAACCATCTGCAAAGCTGACCTTGTATCAGTGGAAATGACAAAGCGCAGTGTCGTTCAAGGTGGCAATGAAATAAGTGTTCAAGATGGCCAAGTGGAGAATTTACACATAGACAGTAGTTGCAATCCATGTTGTATCAGGAACAGAGATTGACAGCCACAAACTACTGAAAGTCATTCCGTTACTAAACATGTTTCTTCAGGAGCAGAGAAACCCACTGGTGACAATAATGTTGACATCGATAGTACAGCTATCCATGTTGTGTCAGGGGTGAGTCAGAACAACAATGTGGAAACAACAGCAAAAGAGAGAGAAAATAACCCAGCCATTACAACAAGAGAAAAAGTGTCTTCTAAACCAGAGGTGAAATCAAGAGAGAACTTGCTGCCTTCTGTCCCTACTGCATCACAGACTACGCCAGACTAAGGGTGATCTCTACAGAAGAAGGTTCCCCTCCTAACATGGACAGTCCAAGCAGAAAGGATGGATATTTTCAGATAATACAGACTTGCCGCAATAGATGTCCAGTCTTTAAGACTGAATAGCAAGACCACCCAGTGGCAGTGATGTCCGCGAAAGATGCTTTAGCTGTGAAAGAAGGAGGCTAAGATAGTAGTGTTCTCTTGCATGGAGCAGGAACAGAGAAAGACAGGGATGTTCAGACTGAGGGAAAAAGACAAACAGGCAATCTCATTCAACAAGGCCAAAACTACGGAGTTCACAGAGACAACAGATATGCCACTGTGCCACAACCAGAAAATGCAACCATTTCAGAAACCAGATTAGAAACCCCTTGTTCTCTCACCAACGACCCAACCCATCCATGTCGACATGCATGGAAAAGACCGCTTCTCCCCTTTTAGTAAGGCAACTCGATATATGGAGAAAACACATGCAACACAGGCCTCTCTGGGAGAGATATATAGCATGGAGAAGAGAGAGCATGATAGGTGAGAGAGAGACAGGGAAAGAAAGAAGGAAAAAAGAGTAGAGGAATATGAGACAGAGGAGCAGAGGAAAGTCGAGGAGAGGAAGATGAGACAGAGGGACGAGCAGAAAAAAGAGGAGGAGAGGAAGATGAGACAGTGGAAGGAGGAGAGGAAAAAGGAGGAGAGGAGGGCTAAACAGAGAGAGGAGTAGAGGAGAATGAGAAAGAAAGAGGAGGAGAGGAGAGAGCAACAGCAACAGAGAGAAGATAAGAAAGACGAGAAGGGGAAGGTGAGACAGATAAATGAGGAGAGTATGGCGAAGG
Organism: Oncorhynchus mykiss; assembly: GCF_057628025.1. Classification (NCBI taxonomy): domain Eukaryota; kingdom Metazoa; phylum Chordata; class Actinopteri; order Salmoniformes; family Salmonidae; genus Oncorhynchus; species Oncorhynchus mykiss. The sequence goes on from NC_143044.1 coordinate 2,315,537, forward strand.
AGGAGAGGAGAAAGGAGGAGAGGAGAGAGAAACAGTGACAGAAAGAGGAGGAGAAGAAAGAGGAGGATAAGAGGCAAAACAGTGGGAAGAGGAGGATCCAGCTGAATGTCCACCAACCAGGCCAGGTAGGCTCCCTGTCTCAGACCCAGCCACAGAGTTATCCCCAGTCCCTTCCCGAAGCCTCATAGACCCAACCCCAACCCCAAATGTTTCCCCCATTGATAGCATTTAGATGCAAAAATAGAGATTTCACAGAAGCTCAATATATATTTTTAAAACATGAGTGATGCGGCTGTATATGTGACTTATTTAAGATCTTTGTCTGCTGTAATTGACTGTTTTGTTTTCATTAGAATTTTTTTTTCTTCTTAGATTTTTTTTGTAAAGTTTGTTTAATATTCCTGATGTTGATATATATTTTATATTCCTGATGTTGTAGTTTTGTAGTGGAAGTATGAATTAGACGAAGGATGTATTATGACTGTTTTACAGAAATGTTTACCATTCCATTTCTTATTTTTTTTACTGTGAATAAATGCTGTCTGCAACATTTTTGTGGAGAAATACATCATGAAATACTACAACTTTTGCTAATATTAGTGAATGGTGAAGAAGTATACAATACAATGGATTTCTACAGTATTTAACAGTTTTAGTGCTGCTAGTAATTTTAGGGATGAAGTTCAACAGAACGTAGAAACTCGAGTTCTCATTAGCTACATCTGCTACCAGTTTTTTTACCTTTATTTAACTAGGCAAGTCAGTTAAGAACAAATTCTTATTTTCAATGACAGCCTATTTTCAATGACAGCCTGACAGTGGGTTGGACAGTGAATTTGTTCTTAACTGACTTGCCTAGTTAAATAAAGGTAAAAAAAATGGTAGCAGATGTAACTAATGAGAACTCGAGTTTCTACGTTCTGTTGAACTTCATCCCTAAAATTACTATTGTATACTTCTTCACCACTGCCTGTTCAGGGGCAGAACGACAGAACGAACGACCTTGTCAGCTCGGGGATTTGAACTTGCAACCTTCCGGTTACTAGTCCAACGCTCTAACCACTAGGCTACCCTGCCGCCCCTAATCCAGTGTAAACATGGATTAGATAATTTTTTATCCCACAATTCAGTGACTATTCTGCAACATGGTGTCATTAGAATATGTTATAATAGGGATATATGGTGATTTTAATCAACTGTAGTTACGTCACACAAGCTGAAATGTCTATCAAAGTGAACACAAAACTATTTATGCAAATATGCAACCACATTGTGTGGATGTGAAAAAAGCTGATTTGAATCTTGCCGTTTGGTAGATTTGATTTCACTAAATAGATCAACATTTCTGCAATGAGAACGGTGTACAGGGTTTTTCTCTTACTGTGAGTAATATAGTGTGAGACGGACTTTTGCAGACAAAATAAAACTTACTTGACTCTATTAACTTTCTTTGTCAGTATTTTGGGTGTCTTTCAGAAGCACTTTGTAAATAAGCAAATATTAAAGACAAAATCTAAACAAAATATGTGTTTTTGGTTGGTATTGCTCTTGTTGTTGACATAATTGGTTGTCTATTCACTGTTGATGGACTCAGCAGCTGACTAAGATACCACCTAGTGGACGTGATCAGTATGTAACCATGATCCTCCTCTCTCCTCCCCTCCTTCAGGAAAGAACGGACCCTTATTTTAAATTTTCCCCTAAGATTACATAGCCAAATCTAACTGCCTGTAGCTCAGGACCTGAAGCAAGATCATTGTATGAAATTGCAACAAGCGGTTCTGTGAAAATTGAATATAATCAGAAGCCACTGCCAGATTTCAAGATAGGGCTGCGCTCAGAGTTTATTGCCTTGGCATATCGAGCTGTTAAGACACTGTTGCCCTTTGTAACCACATACCTATGTGAGAGTGGAAACTAAATACAGGCACAGACTGTGTGTGGAAAATGATTTAAGACTGAGACTCTCCCCAATACAACCAAACATTGCAGAGTTATGTGCATCCTTTCAAGCACACCCTTCTCATTAACCTGTGGTGAGTTATTCACCATTTTAATATAAAGGTATTTATATATGGCTAAACAAAGCTCAAAGTTATTGATTATATTATTATTTGTGCCCCGGTCCTATAAGAGCTCTTTGTCATTTCCCACGAGCCGGGTTGTGACAAAAACTCACACTCATTCTTACGTTTAATAAATGTATGGCAGGCTTGATGGCAAAAAACAACATTTCAGAGTACGCTGACCCTGGTGCTAGAAGGTATACGCAGCTGGAGGTTGAATGTTTGAAGGGGTATGGCACTATAAAAAGTTTGGCAACCACTGCTGTAGAGGATTCGGTGTCCAGACCCTCCATAATCACACTTTTTGGTCTGTTTTAATACACTGTCCTCCTATATGGCCTGCAAAACGCTTCAGTCATTTCTTATAGTGCATTTATGTATGCATCCCTAAATCTGTGAGAAAGCTGGAATTCACTCCATCAGTTATCACTGATTAAATTAACCCTACCGAGATGCACCCTAAAAGGCTTAAGTTCTCAGACTTTGGTCAATTCTACAGAGGGTGAAAACAAATCTGAAGCCTAAGCTACAAATTACAAGTCCTTGCAATAAATGTGAAATATTTATTTTTATTTTGTATTGAACCTTTATTTAGGACCTATTTTACAAGCCAACAACATGACCCTCTTGGCCAGGTCTCCCTTGTAAGAGAGGTCTCCTGACATAAATGGGACTTTATTTAACCTAAATAAAGGTTAAATGCTAAATAAAAAACACAATTTTCTCGCTTGCAAAATATATGTATTTTTCAATGGGATACACCAAATTAAATGAAGGATAAATAAATCAAATATTATTTGGATCTGATACACGTATATGAGACAGGAGTCTGGTCCAGAGCAGAGAGCAGGTCCTGGTCCTCTCCATGCTGAGTCAGATGCCTTCCTGTGGTTGTGTTGCTGTCAGGAGCCTATTGTTACAGCTGGCAGACATCTGACTGACAAATGCATTATTCTCTGCTGAGTTAAAATATGCTGCTGGTATACCTTCATCAGAGTTGAGTATAACTGATTCTAATTGATTGGCTTATCTATCATCTCTGAAGCAGGAATTAAAAGCAGTAATAATGACAGTGGAATTTCAGTCTCTTCTCTGACCTTAACGGGTTGCATTACTGCCTGGTATGGCAACTGCTTGGTCTCCAACCGCAAGGCACCACAGATGGTAGTGCGTACGGCCCAATACATCACCGGGGCCAAGCTTCCTGCCATCCAGGACCTCTATACCAGGCGGTGTCAGAAGAAGGCCCTAAAAATTGTCAAAAACTCCAGTCATCCTAGTCATAGACTGTCCTCTCTGCTACCGCACGGCAAGCGGTACCGGAGCGCCAAGTCTAGGTCCAAGAGGCTCCTGAATAGCTAATCAAATTGCCCCCCCCCCCCCCCCCCCCGCTCTTCTACGCTGCTGCTACTCTCTGTTATTACATATGCATAGTGAGTTTAACTTTACCTACATGTACATATTACCTCAATTACCTCGACACAGGTGCCCCTGCACATTGACTCTGTACCTGTACCCCCTGCATATTGCCCCGCTATTCTTATTTACTGCTGCTCTTTAATTATTTGTTATTCTTATCTCTTACCTTTTTTTTTTTTGTATTTTCTTAAAACCACATTGTTGGTTAGTATGTATTTCACTGTAAGGTGACCTGTTGTATTTGGTGCATGTGACAAATAACATTTGATTTGTTTTGAACACTGTCTGCACTGTTTCTCTCTGCCGCTGAGTAGAAGTTAGCTCTTAGGCACAGATCTAGGACCATCTTTAATACCCTTCCCCAAATCCCTGACCATTAGGGATGGAAAACATAAAACTGACCTCTGATGAGGAGTGTCCAGGTTTGACTTCATCCTGCTGGTTGTCTCTTTGTGTGAAGTGCCCCTGGTCCAGGACATCTCTCTCTCTTTCTGTATCTCAGCATAATGTTTTCATTACTGCTACAATAGAATGGCTGTGTAGAACAGAGTAGAATGCCTGGCCTCTGTATTCATTCTGTCAGTTTGTGTTTCCGGCTGCGCTCCAGTTCATTTATTATAACAATGCTCCACAAACTGCTGCAGGACTTATTTTAGGTGACAGAATTATCACAGATGCCATATGCACAGCGGGGATGTTAACAGCAACTTGACTTGTTTATGGCACATTAAAGCAGTGAATTATGAGTGCTATACAGAACTTATGATGATCGGAACCGTTATAAGACCGGAATCCTTTTTTTTAATGATTCAATTCCAAAACCACTGTATTCAATTTGGAGGGATTTAAATGGTTTGTCTGAATCTTTTGTGAGTTTTAGACCGTATGTCAATGTCAGCCACATGATACAATAAATGTTCCATTTTCGGAAGCAGTGTACATTTGTTATAATAAGTATTGGTATAATAAGTATGCATAATATAACCATTGTTATAATAAGTTTACACAATATTATAATTTGCTGCTATGTCATTTTTCAAACACATACATTTACATATTACCATTGTATGATATGATTAATCAAGTCATCCTTGATTGGGCTTGATTGGATAGTAGATATTTTGAACAATATGTGCTACAATGACTGGAGTAATGCAAAAATACAAATAAACTCGCCTGTCCTTACTGTATAAATCTGGCCAGCATGTCAATGTTACATGAGTTACATTGCTACTTAGTTTAGATTGGAAAACACAATCACTGGTCTAAAGTTTTGAATAGAAGCATCACAATAGTATACACATTTTAGAGTATAATAATGCACACTCAACAAAATACATGCATGGATCTTTGTTTCATATGAGGTTTTACTTGTTTTGTTTTGTTTACAAAGTGTAAAACAAAATAAGCCAGAGAGAATTATTGCTCATACAAACACATTAACAATATAACTCAATGACTCAAAGATTCAATTAAATCTTCACTTTATTAATATATATGAACTATGCACAGCATGCAGTCGATTTCAGTGTGAAAGACAAGAGAGAAAGAGAGAGAGATGAAAGAAAGATACAGGGGGAAATAGAGAGAGGGGTAGAAAGGGAGATACAGAATGAGAGGAGAGAGAGGAATAGAGAGAGAAAATAAAAGTGTGAGTGCTCCATCCTGGCCTTCTGACATTATCTCCCTCCTCCATGTCACCAGGGTGTCTCCTTCACAATTAATTATTAACCCAGTACTTTGTGGTAATACTCAATTCACCATCAATTATTAATGCTATTTTGTGTGTAGTTTGCTTAATTGTGTTATTGACTAACAAAGTGATTTCATGAAAAGGACGCAAATTGAATCAGACTAAGTTCTGGTCTCTATGTGCTCTCTCTCGCTGCGGTTAAATATTCTCAATCTGATCTGGGGAAAAGTACAAAATAAAATAAATAAATAAAAGGATTCATTCATTAATTAATAAGCAATTGCTGATGAACCATGAAGGAGGCTCTGGGTATTTAAAAAAGTGTTTTGTAAATATACATTTAGGCATGAATGATTAGCATGTATCATGTTCAATGGGTTATTGAAACCTGGCGATGCATCTCATGAGAGAGTGAGAGAGAGAGAGAGAGAGGGGAAGGCATGTGAGAGAGAGGGAGAGAGAGAGGGGAGGCATGTGAGAGAGAGGGAGAGAGAGAGGGGGAGCCATGTGAGAGAGAGGGAGAGGTGGAGAAGGCTAGAGAGAGGCAGTAAGAGACAGAGAGTGAGAGAGGGAGAGAGAGAGAAAAGAAAAGCAGTGAGTGGCGTTGGCGTTCCTAAAAGTAAATAAATAATAAGAACAATGATCGCTCTCGTCTCTCCAGCTTTAAGGGAAGCTGATGAATAATGGATAGGAGCAGATGGCTGTGGCGGGAGGCAACAGGAGAGAATACATCTTTAATTGTTTTAGACAACAGGACTAAAGTGATCTGGGTTCGGCTAACGCTATTAACACTACAGAAGTGCTAACAGACTGAAGAAATATTAGCAACAGCCCTGATATCGACACAACTGTTGTATCATATATATTAGCCAAGGGACAACGAAGCAACATCAGCTTCAACTGATGTGAAAATGTATATGTTGATTCATGTGCACTGTCTCTATCAGTTAAACAAGATAAATAAATAATGAGTTGTAGTTCTCTCTGGTCGCTAGCCTAAAAACCTGAACAATAAATGACCATAGCTCCAGTGAAACAATGGAATCGTCAATATTTCACATTGTGTTTTACATGTGGTCATAAGAACACAAACATAATATGTTACATTGTCTGGTGACGTTCTGTAACACAATACTCTAATAATACACAAGGAGGAGTGTGTAGCCAAGGTGAGAGAGAAAGAGAAATGCCTCAGATTCACATCAGCCAGGGTCTCTGTTCACACACGCACACACACAAGCACACGCACACAAACACACACATACACAAACACACACACAATGTATTCAAGTTATCCCTTACAAAGAGCCCATATAGAGTCCATTATAAAGGTTCAGCAACAGCCCACGGCATTCAGCAATATTCACCCACAATAAATAAATCACAATCAAATAAATATCTTGATAGTTAAATCCATATAGTATGATATCTGGGCACCCACTCCTCACCCTGTTACAGTAGGAATAGGTCCATATTTGTGCTTTAGGGGGAGTAGGGAGAGGGAAAGAGGTCATAACAACAGGCACAGTCACACTACAGGAGTTAAAGTCCCAGTCCGTACGTCTGTCTGTACATCCTCACTGTCCGTACGTCTGTTTCCTCTTGGCAGCGAACACAGACACACACACTCACTTTTTCTCCAGTGGTTCCTTGGGGCAGAGGGGGTGCATGTCAGACCCTCTACCCTGAGTCGGGGCCTTGGAGCCTGGGCTGAGAGTAAGTCCGCCCCCTGCTCCTCCCCCTACGGCTTCAGAAACACCAGACACTGATCCAGATATGACTCCCAGGGCAGGTTCCATCCTGGGCCTTTTCAACCCATCCCCGGATACCACGACCCTGGGCAGGCCTCCTACTCCAGCGCCATGCCCATGGCCATTCCCCAGCAGGTTGGCTGACTGCAGGACGGCCTCGGAGTGCTCACGGGCCTTCATCCGCAGGGCTGCCACGCTGGCTGTACGGTTACCCTGACAACCGTAGGGGGGCAAGAAGGACAGGCCCATGGGATCAGGAACACAGCAAGAGCACAGACCACCTCCTGGTTATACACACACACACACACACACACACACACACACACACACACACACACACACACACACACACACACACACACACACACACACACACACACACACATACATACAAATAAATAAACACACAGGTCTGGGTCAGGAAATTGTTTTAGGGTTTCTTACAAATACAGTAGGGTATGTCTATCATTACCACCACCATCATCATCATCACCATCACCTGCCTCCTTCTCTCCTCTTATCATTCGTTGTGTTAACTGTTAAGGTTACTACAAGCTTCTCTCCGTCGATCTACATGCAGATATATATATATACACTATATATACAACAATGTGGACACCCCTTCATATTTGTGGATTCAGCTATTTCAGCCACACCCGTTGCTGACATGTGTATAAAATCTAGCACACAGCCATGTAATCTCCATACACAAACATTGGCAGGAGAATGGTCTTACTGAATAGCTCAGTGACTTTCAACGTGGCATTGTCAAAGGATACCACCTTTCAAACAAGTCAGTGCGTCAAATTTCTGCCTAGCTGGAACTGTGCTGGTCAACTTTAAGTGCTGTTATTGTGAAGCAGAAACGTCTAGAAGCAACACTGGCTGAGCCACGAAGTGGTAGGCCACACCAGCTCAAAGAACGGGACCGCAGAGTGCTGCATAACTTGTAGAAATCGGCTGTCCTCAGTTGCAACACTCACTACCAAGTTCCAAACTGCCTCTGGAAGCAATGTAAGCACAATAACTGTTCGTCTGGAGCTTCATGAAATGGGTTTCCATGGCCGAGCAGCTTCACATAAGCCTAAGATCACCATGCGCAATGACAAGCGTCGGCTTGATTGGTGTAAAGCTCCCCGCCATTGGACTCACACTTCACCATCTGGCAGTCCGACAGATTAATCTGGGTTAGGCGGATGCCAGGAGAACGCTACCTGCCGAATGCATAGTGCCAACTGTAAAGTTTGGTGGAGGAGGAATAATGTTCTGGAGCTGTTTTTCATGGTTCGGGCTAGGCCCCTTAGTTCCAGTGAAGGGAAATCTTAACGCTTCATCATACAATGACATTCTAGATGATTCTGTACTTCCAACTTCGTGGCAACAGTTTTGGGAAGGCCCTTTCCTGTTCCAGCATGACAATTCAACCGTGCACAAAGCGAGGACTGCCCATTATTTTGGAATGAGATGTTCAACGAATAGGTTTCCACATACTTTTGGTCATATATTATGTATTATATTGACGGTTTAGTGTAAAACATTATCCCAGTTTGATATGCTGCTTGTGTATTCATTCCAATATCGGCTCAAAATAGAGTGTCATCGTGTTTAGTTCACAGAGAAAAAAGCACGTCTAGCTAGTTGGCTATATTAGGTTCTACCATTTCACAATAGCCTGGAATAACCAGTTATTACTTCTAAACAAACTCGTTTTTTGGGTGGATTCTTGTTGTTTGGTTTACTGTTTGAACAGTTGCTGAGATTACATTTGGTTATCAATGCAAAATACCCTACTTTGATGAATAGCCTATATAGCCCATAGATCAGATCAAGGAATCAAGCGACAACACTGCACCCACAGCTGCGGAAGGAATGATATGGAGCATCTCAAATTTCAGGTAGTACAAAAGTATGTTGAATGCCGCAGCGTATATAAAAGGAGCTGCCCATTTTGTGATGAAAAACAACAATGCAACACTGTGCTACGTTCTGAATCTTGCGTACCCTTCATTGTGGCAACATGCGACAGCGCCTGGGCATAGGTGGCTGAGTTCAGGAGGGTCCCTGGTAGACAGGATGGGAAGAACGGCCCACCAGAACCTACTGCTCGGTTTATACTGGGGGGAGAGAGAGGTTTGAGCTTAGTTTAAAATGACTCAGAGCAGAGATAAGAGATTATGGTTATCCTGCAACTGAAAGAAAGTGAAGAGGAGTGAGGAGGAGAGAGCAGGGGAAGATGAGTGGGTTACCATTTGTGGTGAATTAATCATGTGTGGAAGGTCCGATGTAAACAACAAGCAAATAAATGTGATCTGCAATTTCAGCACCATGGACAGCTGCACACTCAGACTGCTGTGATCTGTTGTTCAGCACCAAGTAACAGTGGACAGCTGCCATGAGGTACAGATGCAACATTACTGGCCACAGGGAGAGTGAGATTTCATCACCATGGACAGTGGCTAAATAAGAATCCCCAAATTCAGGCATTCAATACCCCATGACAGTGAACAGTGTCAACGTCACTGGCCACTGGTAAAAACTTGTAATGGGAGAAGAGGCCTAACTCTGAAGGGGAACACTCCCCAGAAACTCATCCCTGTCCCCATCTATGTCCCAATCCCTGTTCTCTCACCTCTGCTGCATCTCCAGAGGTTCCTTCTGTTTCCTGCTCTGGTCCACAGGAGACTGGGAGTTCAGACTCCTGGACGGAGGAGTGCCTCCCTCGTTAATCTGCTCCTTACCTCCGTCGGGGTCTGTACTCCCTCTCTGAGTCTTCCTCCACTTGGCCCTACGATTCTGGAACCACACCTATACAGGAGGAGAGGAGGAAAAAACGAAATGTTGCTCTCTCCTTTGTGCAATTTAAAGTAGTCTAATGAATACCTGCTTTTGTATGTTGACTTGTTGTATAGTCTCATCGAGATAAAATCAATTTTCAAAAGAGACCCAGGAGTGGAAGGTATGATACAGTCGGTCAGAAAATTGACAGATTTCATGAATCATGTCTCTGCACTGAAATATGGTGATTTAACTATCTTATTATCCAATGTATAAAAAAAAATGTCATTTTTGTTTCATGATAATATAAAGGTATAGAAGTCCCTGTGTTTGTGTGCATGTGTGTGCATGTGTGTGTGTGTGTTGGACTAAAGCTCTCTGCCTGAATGACTTTGCACTGCAACTTCTCCCAAACTTCACCCACCCATAGTCTCCAGCCCGATACATACTGCCATACTATATCCTAATTGAATGAAGGTCATTTCCTATAACAACATTTAATTGAGCAATTTTTCATTATCATATTTTAATGACTTCCCAATAACAGTCGGGTGCCTGAGTGAGAGAACTGTGATTAAGTCGTTTATTCCCCTATTTAGTGATTGTTTGACAACATCAGATTTGATTAAGACGGCGCTCGCGCAAGCATTAATCATGTTGTGTGTGAATGGAATGGGTTGGACGGGAGTGCGAATCGGAACGACTGCATGCAACCTGCACGCGGGACAGAACAGTCACTATTGTGTGACGAGCCGAGGTACAATGATGTGATGTCAGCATCCAAACAAAACTAATCGCATTCAGTCGACATAAAAGAAAAGGACAACAGTTTGGTTTAGTGACAGGACAACAATATGGCGGCTTGCTGTCATTGTGAGACTACTATCTCACCCCTGCACCTTACAGCACCTTACAGCTAAGAGTCGTGATCCCGTCCCTCTGAATGGCCGGTAATTGCTACATTAATCTCCATTTGGCTGCTGCTTTAAGGAGGGGGGAAATCCATTGACATGCACATAAAGACAAGCCATCCAACACTACAACAGAAAGGACATTTATTTTCTAATAATAATGTCCCTGTATGCTGCATCCGATTCATGTTCAGATTTAATAATAAGAATGCTGTAATCGGATTAGAACAGAATAATTTATTTACAATCCCTAATTTACAGCTCGGGATTCTATTATGCAGCGCGCTGTCGGCTTTAAGCGATAGTAAGATGACCCAGGGGAAGCAAAGCCTAACTATTATATTTCCTACAATTAGATCTGCGCTCACAACAAACCCCAAAAGCAAATCAGGAATGCATGGAATTACATACAGGACACACTGAATTCAATTACAACTGAACAAGTTTATAACCACGCATATGTGGAGGGCAGGGGCAGAATATAAATGGACACATTTTTAAATAATGTTAAGGTGTGTTTGTGTATGTGCGTGTGTGTGGCTGCGAGCGTGCACATCCTTAATGCTGTCTTAAAATGTTTATCTACTGCTGTCTTTAAAAGCATCACTTATGCTTCTTTTTTTACGAGCCATGGAAATGGACACACATGGAGGATGTCTTTTTTGTTAGCCTTTGAGATGTCGACAAATTAGTGAAGAACATTATCGCTGGTTAATTATGAATGACCGATTAATCAACTTAATCTCATATTCACCAATATGTTGATGTTATTAAAACGTCTTAAATGTAACTAAATGTAATCGAAAATGTAATCTACTTAATCCCCAAAAGTAATAATTTATCATTAGAGGGCCATAAACAATAACTAGTAATGCTGCATACTCCAAGAAAGGTTAAAATCCCACCTTTCTGGTAAAAAATAGTTATACATTGCCAGTGTGTAGTCACTTTTGGGGACACAAACTCAAGTACACAGTACATATTTGATAAAAATATGAAAATATGAAATATTTTATGATGTATTTCCTGTTCAACAAAACTGTACGAATAAGACTTCAAATGACTTATTTCTGTTCTAAATATAATATAATACATTTATAAAATGATTAACTATAATTTCACCTTCCAAAAAACTGTAAAATACATATTTGTATATTTATTGTTAGAGAAAAAGTATTTCTTGATCAAAACATCTACCCCCATAGCTGTGAACATCTCACAGAGCTTTAGCTTGTCTACCTACACCTTTATGGTGTCCACAGATTGATTTATAAGTGAAAATGTCGGTCGGAACTGGTACCAGAACCATGCAGGTCCCCAAAACAAGGGACTTTAGATCGAAGTGGATACATTATTAAGGCGTATCAAGACAATGACAGAGTGCCTTGTGTGTGTGCTCACCTGGACACGTGCCTCAGTCAGGTTGATCTTCATGGCCAGTTCCTCGCGTGTGAAAACATCGGGGTAGTGAGTCTGCGTGAACACAGCCTCCAAAGCCTCCAACTGAGAAAGGGGAAAATGTAATATGCTGTTTTAATGTTATGCGAGTTTATTATTCATATTCATAATACTACACACAATTGTATATTTTGGTGTGATGGTTTTTGAACGAAATCTACAAAATCTACAAAATGTCTGTTTTTGTAAGTAGTCTAGCCTACTTTTAGAGGCAAAAGATGACTAGCCTAACTAGGCAAAATGCTAACAAAATGCTATTAACTAAAATAACTGAAAGCAATAAGGAAGTGATACATTTTATTTTTATGGTGGAAATAATGTTAAGCATCATCATAATAATCGTTATCAACATTATTATGGAAAATTAAATGTGTGTAGCCTAGCTAGCTTGACACATGGTTTTGTTCACACAGTTCGTTATAACAATGTAGTCTACAGAGTTACATTTCTAAGCAGTCCAGAGTGTTATAATTGGTTGCTACCTGTTGCAGTGTAAATGTTGTTCTATTTCTACGCTGTTTTCTCCGAAGAAAGCCATCGTCAAAATCATCTGCTGACGAATGGTTGGCAAACCCGTTGGTGTTCACTGGAAACATAACAACATCATCTAAGAAATGTTCCAATAAAAATACTTGTCGGTATAAACAAATGTAATATATTTTTGTTTGTTTGCACTTAAAACCTGACACACTTAAATTAACAAAATACTAATTAAGCAGTTGATTATTTTTAGGATGTGAGTAAATAGGATGGCCCAATGAAACGAACTATGATCTAGTGTATTCATGTTATTAGAGCCATGAAAACATTGATGTCCCGGTCTGAGAGACACTAAAACATGTGGCTGCAGACGGGACAACACACCTGCCTCAGCCCCGGGGCTATATATATATATATATATATATATATATATATATATATATATATATATACATACACACACGCACACACACGCACACACACACACACACACACACACACACACACACACACACACACACACACACACACATACACACACACACACACACACACACACACACACACACACTTTATTTACCACGTTGAAATATAGTGATACAAATATGTTATTCAGATGATTGCAGAGTCATGCAACTTAAACCACTCTTCTTACAGCCTATTCAGTGGTAGCATTAAGGCTACAGATATTTAAACTTGATTGCAAAGATAGAGAAGTTATAGACTGAAGTAGTTATAAGCCTGCTTTTCCCAGATAAAACCACTGTCAACACGTTCTAGCTTATCTATGGCGACTCAGACAAAAGTTGCTGCATTTTAGGCTATAGTTTAGCCTACTTACATGTATTAGTCCGACAACATTCTCCATCCATCTGAGGGGGACAGTGGAAGTAAAACATTATGGTTTTCTAGGTGGCTTCGTTTATCTGTGGTTCTGTGTGGACAAAAGCCTGATGTCATGGAGAAATCTGAAAATAAACCAAATAATTTCAGTTGCAGATCAGATAATTGCGGGTCCAGATGTGTCCAAGTTGTCTGTATGGGTATTTGACATTAGTCAAACGGCGTAATCAGTGA